>NC_072401.2:167129166-167432196 GCF_028858775.2 Pan troglodytes | reverse complement strand
AGAGGAAAAATATGGCTATGGGAGTATTATCAAGTAAGGTATTAAAATAATCATGCCACTTGGAGGGATTAAGCTGAGATGAAGTTTAACTTCAGAAAAATCAAATATGGATATCAAGACTGTAACAGCAAATGAGAAATTAAAATATTTTCTTGAATTTTATGTAATAACAGCTACCATCCTCTTATCTAATAAAAGGTTTTACAATCTCTCCTGTTCTTAAGTGTTTTATGAAGAGGAAGGATGACTGGAGATAAGTACTTGAACAGCATAAAATAAAAGCTACTTTCAAGGATAAAATCATTAGGAGGCAACTGAAATTATAATAAAAGCACTTGTTAATATTCACTGTGATAGAAATTAAATTGATATCGCTTAATGTGATAGCAACCCAGACTTTAAAGTAAATCTTAAAATGCAAATAAATAAATAAACAAGCACATGAAAGATGAGTTAGGGGAATCCATTGACATTTGAATGTCAACCTCTTGGTTCTTCCAGTTGAATCCAAACTTTGTTTTGCCTCTACGTTTCCATTTCATTATCTACACTGTCATGCTCATCTTTAAAAATAGTAACATACTGCTGTGCCAAGAAGCAAGGGCCGTGCCAAACCTAGAAAAATCTATAAAATCAGGTTTAGGAAAGAACTGAATTGCTTATAAATGTCAAAAGCTCTGTAAGGAGTAGTAATTTTAAAAATAATCACAACAAAATCTTCTACTGCTTTGCTCATAAGGCCCAAAATACACTGAAGACAGTGTGGCCAAGAAATGGAAGGTTTATATCTGAAAACAACTTCCATCTTCACTCATATTTACAAGCAAATACTGCTCTGTGGTTTGAGGTAGTATTTTTGACCTAAGAATGATACTTGTGCCCCTGGTGTATAACCAAGATGATATAAGGTATCATAATCAAAGACCCATCAAAATCACTTGCTCTGTGGTAACCACTGACTGGTACTTTTTTCTCAAGAAGACACCTGGGACTATGTGGGAAACGTGCCCTTTGCCTGTCTCTGTGCCTGAGGCAAGTTACTAAGCTCTTTGAGAGCTTTGGTTATCACCAGAGAGAAAAACATTGACATTGAATTATAACCCCAGTGCAGCCCAGGAAAATTTCTACTTGAAAGTAAGAAGAATACAGAACACTTAATGTACCATAGAAGTCTGACAGATATCCACTTGCTAATGAAGTTAGTTCAATTTTGATATTTACATTGGCATAATAGAAATGATAATTCATAATATTAATTTCCATTTACTGAGTGTATAATGTATGTCAGGCACTGAACACTTAATATAAAGTACTTTATTTCAATCCTTAACTAACCCATAAAGAAGATCTGGGGTTCAAAATGGTTAAGCTGCTTGCCCAAGTCCTTATAGCTAATGAGTGGCAGAACTGGGATTTCAGACTAATCTATCTGGCTCTAAAAAAATACTGTAAAGTGTCTCCTGTTTTATTTGCCTATGGCATAAAATGAGATGTTTTCTGCTAAGTTTCAATTGGCTTATTTTATTAATTCAGTTAATCTACACAATTATTAGCTAGTATTAGTAATTTAATTGGACAATATGAGTGCCCTGTGCATATGACTGATTAATAGTTACTAATCAATATTTATCATTTGCTTTGGGTTGAATTCTGTCCCCCCAAAACCCATGTTTTGAAGCTCTAACCTTCAATGAAACTATTTGGAAATAGGGCCTTTTAAAACTTTCATTCTGTTTTTGAGATGGGGTCTTACTTATTGCCCAGGCCAGTCTCAAATTCCTAGGCTTAAGCAATTTTTCTGCCTCAGTCTCTGGGATTATAGGTGTGCACCACCACAGCCAGGTTAGAGATAAGACCTTTAAAGAGATCATTAAGAGTAAATTAAGTCATAAGAATGGGACTCCGATCCAATAGGATTGATGTCCTTCTAAGAAAAAGAAGAGACACCAGATATCTCTCTTTCAGAGACCACAGAGACAAGAAGGCAGCCATCTGCAAGTCAAGAAGAGAGAGCTTACAAGAACCCCATTGTACTGACACCTTCATCCTGGACTTTTAGCTTCCTAAACTTTGAGAAAGTAAATTTCTGTCATTAAAGCCACCCATTTTGGGTGGCTTTTATTTTGTTATGGCAACCCCAGCTGATTACTACATCCCATCAAGCTAATGGGGACTTGATGACTTCTGAGGACAATGATGTTACATATGCAAAACCAGGAAAAGAAAGCATTGTGTTCATAGGGCAGAGCTTAGAGCCCTCTCAGATGACCTACATCTACCATGCAAATCCCTGATACATGACTGGAAAAGGCTAGTTTCTCTTTGGGATCAATTCAGACCTATTTCTTTCTGGCTTATTTCTCATTTGCTTTGCCTGAGGCTGTCAATAAGATATTTGTGATAAGAAAATATTTCTGGTAGACTCGTTCTTAGAATGGGGAACTGAGTCATAGAAAAACCAGCTGCTGAAAGACTCTGGCCAACAGTATATGCTCATGTTTTGTGCTTCTAGCTGTATGTTGCCTTCCATCTTCAACTCTAGCTCTTTACTTCATTGAGGGCTTGAAAAACTAGGATCCTACGGCAGCAGGTGGGCTGAGAGGAATGCACTATGGGTGAATGTCACTGGCCAGAGCTGTCTTAGCAGGACTCGGAGGACTCAGGCACAGGATTAACTTGGCTTCTTCGAGTAACTGTTTTCACCAGTGGAGTTTTTATGAGAGTCTGAGTATGTTTCGCTGGGACTGTAGTTGTGCTTGTTTCTCTATTTGTACCCTACAGTAATGCGAAGGTTCTTAAAAAGAGATGAAGCTGGGTGATTTGCATTTTGAAATATCAGGAGGTTTTTGTTACCTTCTGCACTTCTAAAACATTTGGGATCTCTAAAGTGACCACGTTATTGTTTCCGATGCATCACAAAGTGTGAGAGAAACATTTCTCTTTCCCCATCTTCCATTTCTGGACATCCATCCCTTCAACATCTCTACTTTCTGAAACATTTTTTTCCCTCTCTCTGCCAACTGTAGAAGTCAAGGATAGTACAAAAACATTCAGATTGGGAAGCAGCCAGTGGATTCTGCTGCTAGGGATGTTCTGCCACTTGGGCTGTTTATGGAGTATCACTGTGCCCAGGAGCTGTCACCCCCTTCAGAGGGTGGGGAGAATATTTTGTTATTGTTCACCCGCATGATTCTAATTGCACAAACATAGGGTTCCAAGGTCAGGGACCTTTTTTTCCCTCTGTTCTAATAGCAACAATAAAAAAGAATTTGTATGTTAGCATCCTGATCCTTTGTAGGGGAAAAAAATTGTGCTCTGTTTTGTCACTGATGTTTATCTTTAAAATTAATTTTGTATGCTATGGACCACACCTAATAATCAACTGCTACAGGGCTAATTCAATTTATAGAAATCTTATAGAAATCTTAGATAGATCGATGAATTTACATAAATTCTTCCTCAAAAATCCCATGCTTTACAAAACAGTGTACACAACAATCTTTCTAAAAAGAAATTGGTTTTTAGAAGCACATCATGTAAATCCAGGTATAGCATGCCCCTTTGACTCATTTATTAATGCATGTTAATAGAAGATATTCAATAAATATTTGTTGATTACAAGGATAATTTTGAATGAATCCTGTGGCAAAGAAATCCCAGTGAAGTGTGGATATTTCCCAAGACACTACCCATCTGGCTTCAGTTTGAAATAAGCAGTGGTTAGCTTTATTGAAGGGACTAGACAGAGGTCACTAGAGGAGTCAGCCAGAATTTGGAAGTGGAATACTGCTGGCTCCCAGCCCTGTTTCTAGTAACTACTCCACCCTACTGTTCCCAAGAGAACAAATGTGCACTTGATAGCTGAGCAGGTGGCATGGACCGCACTAATAAACAGCTCCTTTCCTGTAAGGGAGCACTGGACTAGGTTTATGGATCCATGAACTTTCCTGTGGGGAAGCCATTATGTCTAGTTAAAATTGTAACTGAAAACATCCGTCTCTATCAACTTCTCAGTAATTCTAATCTCGTTTAGTCCAAAGCCCCTCAACACTGCTCCCCTCATAGATTCAGTTGAGGGTATGTACAACCTGCTCCCGGGCTCAAAGATAGCATGAGAGACAACTGGAAATTATTCAGTTCATCTGTTTGTCATGAGGAGCGGCTGTGGATTTAGTCCACCTGCAAATTAATGCTGGGAAAAGGAAGCCACTCGGGGTTCAACAGGTCTCTTTCCCTTTTTTTTTTTTTTTTAAATGTGTGTACTTCCTCTGCTTCTCTCACGAACTCCATAGCTTAGGAATTCCAAGCCATTAAATGAAATTAAGACACAGGCTTATTATTTATTTAGAGCCAAAAGGTTACAATCAACTCCCCTCCAACAATCAACCAATATCCTTTTGTTTACTGGAAATATAACAGGAAAACACTACCTTATATCTAAATGACTTGGGTGGGGAGGGTGGCATTTTCATAAACGCTTGTTGAATTTTCCTAATTAATCAGAAGCCTTTGGCACAAATCGTCAAACTGTTGAGGCTTGAGACCCAGGGCTGGCAGAAAACTTGTCAGCAGAAACTGTCTTTTGTGCAATCTATGTGCTACCTGGCACAAAAAGTACTTAGTAAATCTTGATTATGATTACATTACAATGGTTAATTAGCAGAGCTTTTCTTTGTCCTTACAAACTTCTTTAGACTCTTTGTCATTAATGAATTGAGGAATGAGAGTTTCCCTGGGTTTGTAGGCAAGGGAAAAAAAAAAGTGAGAGAGTGAGTTTTTGTTATTTTCCAAAGGATATCCCTTGTGCTGACAGTATTCCATGGCGTGAGCCCCACAGTCCCAAAGCCAACCACCCAAGCTGGCCAAAGAAAACGCTGACCCTACTGGACTTGAGTAGGTCAAGGAGTTTTATGGTGAATGGAGAGTGACTGTAAAGTTAATCTCTTATTTATGTTACACCGTGATAATCCTGCCTAAGAGTAACAACAGCCACAAAAGTCAGGAAGTTAAAAAGAATTAACAGCACAAAAAGAGTCTTAGGCCATCTTTTTGTTTTGACAGTTATTGGTGTAAACTTGACGGGAGCTTCAGTTGTTAAAAAAGCATTTTTAAAGTCTAATTAAATGCCTATATCTTATAATAGCATATATTCTATTTAAAACAATATCAAATACTCTGAACTATAAAACTGTAAAAAGAAAAATAAATTTGTATATGCAAAATTTTTAAAATTAAAGATAAAATGGGCACCTTATTTGGAAAGCATTCAGAGTATCTCAGAAATGATTTAAGACTTTTTTTTTTTCCAAGACTGGAGTTGGATTAAAGAAAGTGGGCAAGGAGTAATTTTTTAAAATGGGTTTCCAGTTTACAGTTATTTTATAGACATTTTCAGCAAGGACATAGTAAAAGGAAACATTTAAGCATATTGTGAAGTACTGAGGTTAGATGAAAAATAATTTCCTGAAGGGATTTAGTCATTGGAATAAGTCACCAAAAGTAAGCTCTGAAATCTTTTTCTCTAGAGGTCTTTAAAAGCATGATACATTTCATCTCTCAAGGACAGAGTTGTATGTGAAGATGGATAATCACACTAAATAATTTCAATGAGAATATGAATTTTTCTGACTATAAGTAAAGACGTTATTTCTTCAAAAATGCTTAAAATGGAAAAAATTCTTAATTAGTTTCCAATAGAGTGACTGGGAAAAGGCAGTTTTATAGGAGCTTCCATTGCTTCACTCAAAAGAAATATCTCTCAGCATATGTGTTGTCGTTGTGGCCCCTATAAAATCATTAACTTCAATTTTGGCTCTCTTTCTATGTGGATATAACAGTCCATGAATTCATATTTGGAATCCCAAGCAGTTACATAACTTATTATATCTTGCCAAGATCAGTAATGTTTCTTATTGAGTAGTTTGTTTATAAGAAATAGCAATTGTATATCATAGGTGAAAAGAACCCAGAAAATAAGATTAGATATTAAAACTGTCATGGGATCATTTTTAGAATAATTTCACCCATGAGAAGATTGTTCACTAGTGAATGAAGACTGATTTAATTCCAGTGGTGTAATGTTATACTAATCTTAGAGATGCAATACAGCCTTCTGAGGGATTTATGTACCAATAGCTATGCCACTGTTTCCCAGTAAAATAGATGAAAGCAACTCACAAATACATGGCTCATTCCTCTATACATCTCTGAAATGAATGGATAAGTGTGGCAAAGAAGCTATTGTCAGAAAAATAAAAGAAGGAGAAAGAAAAAGGCTAAAAGCACACATGAGTGTAAGGGAAGCGAAAATAAGGAAATGCCAGGTGAACAGACAAAGAGGAGTGGTCCCAGCAACATAGGAAGAGACAAAATATCATGGTGCCACATGGACCCAGTGAGGAAAAGTTTCAATAAAACCGGGGTGCACACCTGACTCAAGGGCTAAAAGAAGCCAAAGAGATGAGGACTAAGTATGACCATTTGACCTGACAGGACATTATCAAAAACGTTTGATGGTTAGACACTAAAGTGGGTAGAAGAGGAGAAGGAGGGATGCCAAGTGAGGAAGTAAATATAGAAGTTATCTAAGTATTTTGCTGGATTATCTATAATTGATTATGGACAGTGGAAGCATTCACAAGGAAGAGCGAAACCAGATGAATCAAGGACGTTAATCCCAAAAAGAAAACTCCAGCACTGCACAGTAAAAGTGTGCAAAGGGGCTTAGAACAAGTCCTCTTCCGTTTACTCTACCTGAGCTCCAGAGGGCACCGCATCTTCATGTTCCTCCTCCTGAAAGTGTTTATGATGTGATTTTTAAATAAAATTGATTTGCATGGTATGATATTTATATTATTTATTATTTTTCTGAATTGAACACAAAAGTTTATAAATTTCCTTATTATGCAACTTTTGCTAGGTTATGCTGAGGTAAGAAATAGCCAATGGCTTCTAACAACAATAAAAGCCAATGGCTTCTAACAACCATGGTTTATTTCTTGTCTACATTGCATGTGATCTCCATGTGTGTTGTTAATTCAGGGGTCCACAGTCATGAATGACCCCTTTCTGGACACACTGAGCTCATAGCAGTTAGAAGAGAAGCAAGAACAGAGCCTCAGGGTGGTTCTTGAGCTTTTACTCAGACATGGCAGAAATCACTTCACTCACAGTTGAGCAAAACAAGTCACCTACCTGAGAGATAGAGTGCAAAAGTATAATTATGTGACATGGAGGGCAGAGAACACATGGTAACAATACAATCTATCACAACTGTTAAAATTTTAGAAGCCATACCATGCATAGAGAAAAAAATTAAAATTTTTTGCATCTTTCTAATTAGTTTACTGATGAGATCATAATATGAATTTTCTTTTGATCCTGCTTTTTAATTAATACTACATTGTACATTTTCCTCTATGTCATTTGGTGTTCTTTAAAATGTGATTTTAAAGGCTGTACTTTATTCCATTGTCTGGAGGTATATAGGTAATGTGTTTGTATATATACACATACATTATTCCATTATCTGGATATGTATATTTACTTTCCCTTGACTTTTCTGCTTTGCTGTTGTTGTTGTTGTTGTTGTTGTTAATATATTGTCATCCAGAAGATTAGGACACATTTTCTAAACTATTTTCTAATGCAAGCTTTGAGGAATGTTAATAACCTGAAACAACTGTGATCACACCTTTAATAATGGCTGCCTTATCTCTCCTTCTGAAGCAATACTCTATTTACAAAATAAGGTTTTTAATTTCGATTGAACATTTGCCTGGAAAGTGAAAGCAATGCTCAGAAGTGCTAATATATTTTTGGTGTTTCACTCCCATGATTTGATTTATTGTGAAATTCTTTGAGTGACCAATGATGCTTTCTTTAAGTCCTAAAACTCCTTTCCAATCATATAGCAAGAAAGTTAGCAGTTCAGGTACTGTCCATCTCAAAATATGTATTAAGAATATACATGAGAAGTTTTAATTTTGAGATTATATGTGTTCCCTATAACAATCTGCTGTCTAAAGAAATAAATCAAATATTTTAATGATGTAGTTGACACTTGTTTGCCTACCCATTATCAATTCCTCCCTTTCTTTTCCTAATAGAATCTTCCCACAGTCATCTGCGTGCTTCCGTGGAGACTGACCACACTCCCTGCTCTAAGAGCAGGAATGACTGTTCTAAGAATGACCCCGACCTCATTGCCAATGACTGATTCAGGAGTGGGCAGTTTGCTCCATTCTGCCAATGAGACAAGAAGAATATCTGACTCCTGAGAAACATTCTTTCTCCGTTAGAAGAGAGTCATATTAAAAGTCATTCCTTTCCTTCCTCCTGACATTTTCATGTGCATAAGTGATACCTGGAACAGATACAGACAGCTTCCCGGCACTTTAGGAGAAGCTAAAAGTGAGGGTGTCAGACACAAGCAGTGGAAAGAACTTGGGTCTTTAATGACCTTGGGGAGCATTGAATCAACCTGGAAAGGTGCCTGGCCTTTTGAAGTCCTGTTATATAAAAGTTAGTGCATTTCCTTATTGTTTAGCCAATTTAAGTGGACTTCAGGATACTTGAGGAGAAAGCATTCTGGCTGATGCAAGAATTCTAGCTGATGCAAGGCAGAGATGTGAGAATATGCTCAAAACTATCAGTCAATAAATCAAAAGCAACACTGGATATCTAAAACATAATTCCATCTGATACACTGACACTGACATGTACACACAACACAAATCTATATATATATTTTGTCTCCGACTTAGTTACTGAAAGGTCTGTCATGTTCGCATGTACTGTGATGAATAAAATAGGAGACAAATTGTATATGTAATCTTAAAATGAAGGAAGATGGACAGGATGATTTAATTCCGAAAGTGTAAATTCATGTACTTTAAAACAAATAAAATAAATTCTAGCTCAAACTCTTGCAAATGATATCCCAGAGGTGCCCACGATGCATTCACCACAGATCATAGCTTAAGTAACAAGGATGGTGCAGAGAACTTTAATGTATTTCCCACAGAGCAATTAAATAGAGCTACACATAACAGCCATACAATCAGTTGATATGATATACCAATAATTCCGCTGTGGCTCACGCCTGCAATCCCAGCACTCTGGGGGGCTGAGGCGGGCAGATCACTTGAGATCGGGAGTTTGAGACCAGCTTGGCCAATATGGCAAAACCCCGTCTCTACTAAAAATACAAAAATTAGCTGGGCATGGTGGCACACGTCTGTAGTCCCAGCTACTTGGGAGGCTGAGGCAGGAGAATCGCTTGAACCTGGGAGGCGAAAGTTGCAGAGAGCACTCCAGCCTGGGCAACAGAGTGAGACTCTGTCTAAAAAAAAAAAAAAAAAAAAAAAAAGAAAGAAAGAAAGAAAGAAAGAAATACAAAGAATTCTACATTATTTGTGAAGAAAAAGATGTATGTTGGACTTGGATTGGTGAAAGACACAAGTAATATAAAATCAGATTTCCATCACTGGCTTTCAAGTCTTACCTTCCAAGTCTTTCACCCAAGTTTATGATGGCAAAACTTACTGAATCATATTCAGTTTCATGTTTTTGCTTTCCATTCTGTAAATCTCATGGAGGTACAAATAAAAAGAACTGGCTAAAGTTAAATAAACAGATGTCTATAATTTAGATAACCAAATCCTATAGAATTAAGCCCTGACTAGAAAGATTTATACGCAAATATGAGCTCCCTCAATCGGTTATACAAACAGCCAAAATTTTCTGACTTTCTAACTCATTCAAGCTTTCCTTTTGGCATATGAAACACAAAGAATGCAATCCAGAATCTCATTTGCATGCACATTTCAATTTAAAAATATAAAGGTTTTTATTGTTGTTTTTACCTCTGAACATTACAATGTGGAAATCAGGAGCAGGAATTGAAGAATAAAAAGTATTTTTCCCCAAATCATGTAACTGTGTATTATTTTTCCTTTAAATTAAAAAAGATAGCTGTATCTGCATATAAAAGTAAATTATTCAGAGAATTAGATCAATTTTCAGGGTTTTATTGCTCCTATGGCTTAAGAGGAAAACATCCTCAATAAGGCCTTACAAAAGTCCTACAAGTTAAGATCAAGAAAAATATAAGTTCAAAATGTTATCACTCAACTGTGGAAGAAAAAAAAAAAAGATGGTATCATAGAACTACAAAGTAAAATAGAGGATACCAGAAGCTGGGAAGGGAATGAGGTAGGGGGATAGGGCGAGATTTGTTAAAGTATACAAAATTATAGCTAGATAGAAGGAATGCATTCTGGTGTTCTATAGCACTATAGGATGACCATAGTAAGCAGTAATATACAGTTTTAAAAAGCATGAAGGAGGTTGTTGAATATTCTGAACATGAGGAAATGATGTTTGAGATGAGAGATATGCTAATTACCCTGATCTGATCACTATATATGTATTCCAATATCATTATGCCCTGTATACACCACATCTATAATTACTATGTGTCAATTAAAAAATTTTAAAAATAGTATTACCAAGCATAAGTAAGTCATAAGAGCAACAACCAGAAGACCCTTAAAGACTGCAGATATTAACATAGTCAGATACAAAATATATAATATCTATGTATTCATTTTTATTGCTGCTGTGACTAACTACCACAAACAGTGGTTTGAAACAACACAAATTTATTATCTTAGAGTTATTGGGGTCACATATCTTAAAATCAGGGCCATGTTCCTTTCTAGAACTTAAGGAATGGGTCTGTTACCTTGCCTTTTCCAGCTTCTTGAGGACACATGTTCCTTGGATCTGACGCCCTTTATTGGTCTTCAAATCTAGCAATGCTGTATCTCCCTGACATGCCTTTTTGTTTTTTGGTCATATCTCTTTCTCTAACCCACTTCTTCTGTCTCCCTTTCCCACTTTTAATGATTCTTGTGATCATATTGGGGCCCACATGGAAAATCCAGGATAATCTTCTTATCTGCTGATTAAAATCATAATTCCATCTGCAAGCCTAATTCCCCTTTGCCATGTATGCCAACATATGCACAAGTTCTGGGAATTAGGACAGAGATGCCTTTGTGGAGAGCATTATTCTGCCTACTACAAGCTGTATCCTAAATGCTTAAGAAAATAAAATACAGAACCACAAATATGAATAAGTAATACACAACCGTTGGTAATGATCAGAAAGACTTTAAAATTGGATGGAATTTCTTGAAATAAGATATACAACTTTTGAAATAAAAAGTGTCCATAAATGAAGTAGATTTTTAGATATAGTTGAAGAAATAATTAGTGAACTGAATATGCATCTGATGAAATTGTCCAGAATATAATGCAGAGGGACAAAAATAAATAAATAGAAAATATAGAACAGAAGTTAAAACATGTAGAAGATAATGAGTAGTTCTAGGATATGTGTAGTTGAAAGCCAAAAGGAGAAAATAGAGATAATGGAAGGAAGAAAATATGTGAAAAGATAGTGACTGAAAAGTTAAAAAAAAAAAAAAAACTTGAATTCACAGATCCAGGAAGCATAATGAATCTTATGCAGTATAATTTTTTTTTTAAATAAAGTCCACACTTGGATGTGTTTTGGTAAAATTGGAGAACACCAAAATCAAAGAGAATATTAAAAGCACCAAAAAAAAAAAAAAAAAAACCCACAAAAAACTATCACCTGATAAAGGCTAAAAATAAGACCAATTGAAGAATTATCAACAGCAAGTGCTGGGCTGATATAACTAAAATTGAACTTTTTTTAACCTGGAAAAATTATTTTTCAAAAGTCAGAGTGAAATGGAGTCATTTTCAGATAAAAAAAAATGGAGTTTGCCACCAACAATTCTTTACTTCAAGAACTTCTAAAAGATGTATTTCAACAAGGTGGAAAATAATCACAGAAGTATAAACTGAGATACAAAATATAGTGAAAAACAAAATGGTAAATGTACATTTTAATCTAAACAAATATGTCTGCATAAAAAATTGTCTATAGTTTTATTTTAAAAGGCAACTCTAAAATACTGCGCAAAATAGGATGTAAGTCAGAAAGAGAGTTCTGTATTCTAATATTTAGGATACAGATACCTTTAGACATTATAAAGTCCAGATTATGATATAATAACCACTGAATGAAAAGTAATATAGTATAAATGTTAACCTCATAGAAGGAAAAAATGAAATAAACACACAAACCAATTAAATAAAATGTCAAAAAAAGAGAAAAGGAGCATCAAAAATAGACCAATTTTTAAAATAAGATGGTAGAGATAAATCAAAATATAACAATAATTTCAATAAACCAATAAAGTCCCCAATTAATAGATTATTGGATTACATGCTTACCTTAAAATAAGATCTATCTCTATTTATTGCTGTGTAACAGATTATTTCAAAACTTTGTCTTAAAACAAACATGCATTATGTTTATGAATTGACATAATGTGAACTGAAAATTTCATTATCTGTGAATCGGGAATTAGGAAGAGGCTTAATTGAATGATTCTGACTCAGGGTCTCGCAAGAGATGCCCATGATCTCAAGGCTTGACTGAAGAATCTGTCTACAGGCTTGGTATCCTCAGAACATGGCATCTGGCTTTCCTCAAAGCCAAAAAGCCAAGTTGTCTTATTACCTGAGCCCAAACCCCCGTACTGCCATTTATGCAAAGTTCTATTGATTAGGCAGTCAGCCCTATTCATTGTGGAAGAGGACTATGTAAGGATATGATCACCAGAAGTTGGGGATCACTGCGGGCCATCTTGAAGACTGGCTATGACAAAATACACCAAGGTAATACTATCAAAAGAAAGTTGGGGTAGCTAGGTTAATACCAGGCAAAATTTATTTTAAGACAAAATAATTGTTAAAGATTAGAAAAAAAATCATTAAATAATGATAATAGCTTGAATTCATTAAAAAAATAACAAATCTAAACTCGGATCTCTGTGGAAAAAATTAGTCTTAAAATATAACAACCAAAAGTATATTGAATACAAAAGGGAAGAATTGACAATCCATGATCCATGGGAGAAATTTAAACATATTTTACTCAATTACTGGCATGTCAAACAACAAAAATTAAAAAAGATAAAGAAGATTTGAACAAGAGGATTAGTAAGTTTGGTTTCCATGTGCAACCATTAGAGAATATACAATGTCTAATGGATACATGAAGCGTTTATAAGAATTAACCAAATGTTAGGCCAACATCAGGTCTCAGGTAGTATAAAAATCATTTTCTGAGACCATGTTCTCCAAGTACTGTGCTATTAAAATGCAATAACAAAAACAACAACAATACATTTTGTAATCTTAAAACACAGTTTTAAATAATTTATGGGTTAAAAAGACAATAATGAGAATTTAAAAATGCTTAGAACTGAATAATTATACAAATACTACAAATTAAATCCTGTGAATTGCTGTGAAAGCAGTACTTTGGAGTATATCTGTATATAGCTGAAAAAGTCATATTCAGAAGAAAATAAAATTAATGAGTTAATTATCTAACATAATAACAGAAGAACAACAGAATAAAACCAAAGAATGTAGAAGTTAGGAGGTAATTTTTTTTTAATGACAGAAATAATTTACCTACAGAGGATCAACCAAGCCAAAAGACAAACCTCTGAAGAGAGTAAAGAAGAGAAGGCACCGCCAGCTATCAAATCATAGACATTAAAGACAACACAAAAATATAACTATAATAAAAAGAAATTTTAAAAATAACAAGATCTTTATGTTATTCACAATATATATAAAATCAGCAAATTCTTAGAAAAATCAGCACTTACAAAACTGATCCAAAAGAGAAGACATACACTAAATATAAACTAATAAGGGAATTAGTAGTTAAAATGTGCATATAATAAACATTAGGCCAAACTAGTTTCATAGAGAAATTGGACAAAATTTTCAAAGTACCAATTGTTTTGGTCTTGTATACCTTTTAAAGATAGTTAAAAAGGAGAAAATACTCCCCAACTCTTTCTTTGAGGTTAAGAAATCCTCAATACTAGAAGCCGACAAGGATTATACAAAAAAAGGAAAATTATAGTCCTGTCTCAGTCCTGAATAAACGCAATAGGCCCCAAATGAAAACACCAGCGAATTAAAAGCAAAATTAATGAATGACCAAGGGTTTATCCCAGGAATGCAAGAGTAGTTTAACATTTAAACAACTGTAAATGTCATTCACCACATTAAAAGATTAAGTACATGCAAAACAAGAATTTGATAAAATTCAGCACTGTCAATGATAAAATTTTTTAGCAAACAAGTAATAAAAGGAAACTCTTTTAACCTGATAAGGTTTTCACCAAAATTCTAAAGAAAACATCATTGTTAATAATAAAATATTAGAAAAATTCATTTTTAAATCATGAGCACATTGACACATCATATGACTACTCCATTAAACATGGTACTGGAAATCCTAGCCAGCATAGTAAAGCAAGAAGAAGACACAAAAGTCACATAAACTGAGAAGAAAAAAACAAAATTGTCATTAGTCTCAAATGATGTAATTTGTTTACACACACACACACACAAAAAAAACTCCCATACAAATTTGCAGACTATTATAAGAATTTAGTGTTGTGGCTAGTGATATGATTAGCAATAAAATACTCTTTATTTTCTCTATATTAATCTCAGATATCTAATTTTTTAAAAACAGATTTTTAAAATGTTACTATTTATAATAAAAACAAAATATATTGTTCCCTAAGACTTATTCTAGCAAACGTTGTGGAAATCTTTCATGGAGAAAATTATAAAACTTTCTTGAGAGGTTTTAAAGTTGATCTACACAAGTGCGGGAGATAAATTTTATTGTATGGGAACATGGTATCACAGTTTTAATTCTCACTTAAATTTATCTATCCATTTAATGTAATTCTCATCAAAGTCCCTAGAACTTTTTGTAGACTATAGCAAGTGATTATATAATTTAAGTGAAAAGCAAATAGCCAAGAAAACAAAAAAACATTCCTGAAAGAAGAATAAGGTGGGAGGACCTGCCTTGTAACTATTCTGTTTTACTTAAAGCTCTAGTAAGTTGGAAGCTGTGGGGTGGCACAGTGATAGATAAATTGGTCAGTGAAACAATAGATGACCCAGAATCAGATCCATGATTATTTGGACATGTATTATATGGGATAAGGATACTATTTAATAACTGGAAAGGGAGGCTATTCAGTAAACCGGGACAGTTGAGTGTCCATGTGGAAAAAATAAAATTGGATCCCTATCTCACCACACATGTGAAAATCATTTCCTGATAGATTAAGAATTTGTGAAAATCAAACTTAAAACTTTTAGAGAAAAAAAAAGAAGGAAAACATGGTCGTGGGAAAATCCAGTCTTCTCAGAGTAGTGAAGAATTTCTCAAGAACACAAAAAACCTTACTACAAAAGTAAAGACTGATAATCCACACTATTTTAATACTTTGTATTCACTGAAAGACAGCATAAGTGAAGTGAAAAAACAAGCTGCAATCCGTAAGAATTTATTTACAACACACTACCAATAAACAGTATACAGAATATACGAGTAATTTATAAATGTACTGATTTTCTATAAATCAGTAAAATGCAGATAATGCCATAGAAAAAAAATAGGAAGAAAATAACTACAGGCATTTCCCCAAAGAGGAAACAAGAATAGTGAAAAGGTATCTAACATCATTAATAATCAGGAAAATGCAAATTAATAGCAGAATGATATTTTATTTTATTTCCCTAGACAGACAAAAATCAAGAAGTTTAATAATACCAAGTATTGGTGAAGATATAAAAGCAACAGATTTAGGAAAAAAAACAGAAGACTTCCCACTAAAATTGAAAGTGTTCAGGCCGGGCACGGTGGCTCACGCCAGTAATCCAGCACTTTGGGAGGCCGAGGCGGGTGGATTACTTGAGGTCAGCAGTTCAAGACCAGCCTGGTCAACAAGCTGGGTGTGGTGGCACAGGCCCGTAGTCCCAGCTACTCAGGAGGCTGAGGCAGGAGAATCGCTTGAACCCTGGCGGCAGAGGCCAGTGCAGTGAGCCGAAACCGCGCCACTCCACTCCAGCCTGGGTGACAGAGCCAGACGCTGTCTCAAAAAAAAAAAAAAAAAAAAAAAAAAAGTGTTGATAAACTATAACTCCACAATTCTTCCAGGGACTTACTTTAGAGACAGTTTTGTATATGTGCATCAGAAATAAAAGAATATTCACATAATCAGTTCAAGTATCAAAAACCTGGGTGATCTCAAATATCTACCAGTAGCAGAATGGATAAATAAATTATGGTATATGCATACAACAAATCATTGTAAGTCAGTTACATACAACAACGATGACTCTCAAAGATATGATGTTGAGTGAAAAAGTAAATTCCAGAAGGCTGTGTAACAACATTTTTAAAGAATGGAAGAATACACAATATGGTATTCAGGGCTGTACACACATGTAATACAACTAAAATTGGTAGGGACGATGTCAAACATTCAGAATAATGGCTATACCTAGAAGGTGGGGCAGGGAAAATGGATAGGAACAGAGTGTAGGGTATTGGATATGTGCTGGTTCGTTTTGTCAATATGCCTTGTAAATCAAATCTATTTCACATGTATTTTTTGGACTTACAAAATATTGTGAAAATAATGGAAAAGAAGAAGGCTGGGCATGGTAGGTAGCTCATGCGTGTAATCCCAGTACTTTGGGAGGCCTAGGCTGGAAGATTGCTTGAGACTAGGAGTTTGAGACCAGCCTGGGCAACATAGAGAGATCCCATTTCTCCATTAAAAAAATTTAAAAATTAGCCAGGTGTGATGGGGCACACCTGTAGTCCTAGCTACTCAGGAGGCTGAGGTGAGGGGATTGCTCAAGGCTACGGGTTTGAGCCTAGTGAGCTGTGATCACACCACTGCACTCCACCTTGGGAAACAGGGCAAGACCCTATTTCAAAAAAGAAAGAAAGAAAAAAGTTAAAAGACGAAAGTGGTAAGAGCTGATTAAATGGAGCCTAAAGAATAATTTTAAACTGAGGGAATAAAAATAATGTTGAGTCACTATTTCTCTTTTTTGGGTTTCAAGAATATTTTATGGAATGACAGGGAAGGCAAATCAGATGTCATTATTTCTCCACATTACAACCCAGAATTCCAAAGATTAGATACTTTAAAGTTAAGTTGCATAAAAATTGTATTTATTGTTCATACTGATAACCGTTTTTCTTTACTATATTTATTTATTTATAAATATTAGAGGAAGGCTTTTTTGTGAAAAAATGCAAATAAAGAGTACCTACAAATTAAAAATCTACAAATGTGCATACACACACACACAAATTATAAAATATTTATACAAAATATTTTAGAAAACTTACCTCTTAATATTATTTTTTTTAAAGAGCTTATGTTTTTAAAGGTGATTTTAGTGTGGAAGATTTGAGGTTTAATTCTTAGATAACTTAGTCTGGGAGTTGATTCTACAGCTGCAGAATCAGTGAATCTTGGTGATTGCTTGTGCGGAGCTCAGGGCCAATTGTCATACCACGCCTCTCCTTCATCAGAAAATTGTTTGGGTTTCCGGAGTCTGATAGCTGACTTCTTTCTGTAGATGGATACAAATACCACCAAATCCTTTCCTCATTCTTGCTTTCCTTATGACCCATCCACCCTTTTCCTATATATACACAAAACCACCCAGTGAAGATCCTGAGAAGTATTTGCAAGCAATTTGCAGGATTTTTGGTGTTTTGTTGTTGTTGTCCCTGTACGTTGTGACTCCTGTGAAAAAAATGTTTTTCCAGTTTTATTGAAGTATAGTTGACAAATAAAAATGTGTATTTCAAGTGTACAGGGCCAGGTGTGGTGGCTCACGCCTGTAATCCCAGCACTTTGGGAGGCCAAGGCAGTTGAATCACTTGAGGTCAGGAGTTCTAGACCAGCCTGGCCAACATGGTGAAATCTCATCTCCACAAAAAATACAAAAATTAGCCGAGTGTGGTGGTTCACACCTGTAATCCCAGCTACTCTGGAGGCTGAAGCAAGAAAATCACTTGAATCCAGGAGACAGAGGTTGCAGTGAGCCAAGATCATGCCACTGCACTCCAGCCTGGGAGACAGAGTGACACTCTGTCTCAAAAATGAATAAATAAATAAATGTGTACGATGTAATGATTTGATCTCCATGTACATATATATAGAGAGAGAAATGATTACCACAATAAGTTTTATCACATTCATCACCTCACAGTTACCTGTTGCGTGTGTGAGAATGCTTAAGATCTACTCTCTTAGAAATTTCAAATAGGATAGTAAGTGTAGTCACCATGCTGTAAATTAGATTCCCAGAACTTGTATTTCTTATAACTGAAAGCTTAAGACAACTGTGTCACCTGCCCAATACTTCCTAAAGTATTTGTTCTGAGGGTCTGGGGCAGGTGGTCATTGCAGGATGCTTGCAATATTGCCCCCCTAAATTCCATGATGAACAGTCATTTATTCTGAATTTTCAAGGATATGGTCTATAAATTTTCTGATACAAAATGATACTAAGGATGATACAATTTAAGTTACCAGCCAGCATCTTTTCCATGCCACTTAAGAACCAGCTCAGAGAATGAGGCCTTTTGGCTTGAGATAGATCTAGAGGATGGGGGCCAGATGGAAGGGACAAGTCTAGGAATGGCACCAAGGTCAAGTTTCACCTATGTGGCAATTCTATGAAAGTTCTCAGTGTTTTTATTCCAAGCTGAATTATTTCATCTCCTATTGTTATAACTGGAAAACAGAAAGGAGTGTATTCAAAAACTACCTCCAAAAGTTAGATTTGTAGATTAGGATGAAAAGTATAAGGTTTCTGAAAAAAAAAGTTCCAAGAATTTCATAGGAGGGTCTAGGAGTCTTAGAGGGAAAAGTACTAGAATCAGAATAATAGTACCTTGTTGAGAACTTCCCAAATCAATTAATTGGTTCTAATTACTTCTAAAAATTAGGGAGAACTCCTGCACTACCTTATCTTAACTACTGTGAAGAAAAACAATATAAATGTTTTAAAGGGCACAGTTATTTAAAATGTTTTCTTTCTGGTAACAAAAAATAATTGTGATAAGAGACCTAAGTTGTAAACTCAGAGGTTAAGGCCATTTATTTTTTTAATGCGTCAATATTCATTATTTTTATTTGTATTTTCTAAATGAATTCCTAAATATATATCTAAGTATATTAGGTGATCACAATCAGACTAAGGTTTTTTTCTTTTTCACTTTTATCTCCAGGAAAAGTCAAATTGTAATTTGAAATAACCATTCAACAGCTTGCTTTTTTTTTTTTTTTCAACTTTCTAGCTACAGTACTTGTTTCCAAGTACTAGTTGGTAAAGAGAGGAAAAATTGAAAAAATAAATAAATCCAAACAAGGGGTCTATGTAAAATGTCCTCTCTCTATATTTTGTTCTGATTTTAATGAGGCAATCATGAATCTGGGAACTTGAGGGGAATGCTGGGAACTTGCTGTAACAAACCAAGGTTAAGAAAATTCTGAGTAGCCAAATCAACATTATGATATAGGCAATTAGAATTTCTCAGCATGAAGTCTTAAAATACAAGACATGAATATGAATCAGAGGAGCAATGCATATTTTCAGAAAAATAGCAACTCCTCTGAAGGGGTAAGGAAATTATGGTAATAGTAAGAGAAAATAAAATGACCATTCATTCATTCACACATTTAACAAATACTAATGAACACATGTTGTTCCAGGCAGGAGATATAAAAATGTCTAAGGCATGACACTTGATTTTGATCTCTAATCTAATATGTGTGAAAATAGGATCAGATAAAATATATGTGGAAATAGTAGAACTAACAAATTGTGGGTGAAACCTGTGTGCCTTGTGTATGAATCTAAGTCCTTATGTATTCATGAGCAGTAAATATCCTTGCAAAGAATGTTACCAAGACAGGATATTTTTTTCTTCATGCTGAAAGTGTAAAATGATCAAAATTGCACATTTTATATTTCATAAAGGACAATATTACTCAACCAGAAAATATAAGCGGATCCTCCTAACCAAAACAAAGGGAGATGTTTAGCCCAAGTCCATCCTTTGATGAAATAATTGGTAATTGGGAATGGGGCAGTGAGTGGTGGCATACATCCCAGCTCTGAGGATTTAGAAACAGCTAGATCTCATGCAAGCTTCCTGGATCTGCCCTTATTTTTGATCATAGGCCAATAAGGTAGAGAAAACCAACTGTGAAAAAATGGCCCTCATGTGATCCAGGAACAGGAAATGTCCCTCTTCCACTCTTCTTTCTCCTCACCGCAACCTCAACCTCAGTTGAAAATAAAACTTACAATTTGAAAACGTTATTTATTCATCTATTAAACAAATATCCATGAAGCACTTAGCAATGGACCAGGAATAATTGTAAGCATTAGAAATATCACCGTGAACAAAATGGTCACAACACTTGCCTTCATGAAGATTACAGTCCAGTGTTGAATGTAATTTATCAAATATTTATTTAATTCTCTTGTGTTGTTTGTTATTTGGAGGTTCTGAAAGAAGCATGACACTGTCTCTGTCTTCCAGGAGTTGACAGTTTGCAGAGACATATACATCAAATTTTAAAATGTAAGGCAAATTAAAAAATATAAGTGACTAAAGGCAAAACTAAATAAAATTAGGTGCCTGAATGTACAATTATATAACAACTGAGCGTTTCTCAGTGATGGCTACTCTACTCAGCATGACACTCAGAGCACCAGCCAGGTAATGTCTTTTGTCAGACAGGTGGTGTCTTCCTCTGCCATCTGTCCCTGGAGTGCATATAACAGAGAGTCAGGGACCCTGGAACTTCCAAAGAGAAAGAAAAATCACACTAGTGTGGATAATTGCAAGAGAATCAGAAATTTCCATCTAGAAGCCAAAAGTAGTTCAACTGGCATTCAATCAGTAAGGAAATAGAATAACTTGCTCCATTTAAAACATCAGCCAACCAAACATTAAATAAACAAAAAAGACAAAATAATCATATGAAAACTAATTTGAGGACAACAACGCAACTGATCAATTTTCTCTCCTATCTTAGTCCTGATCGGGGCTTATTCTGAACTCAAACGGAAAGTAGGAAATGTTTTCTTCAGACCGCCACTGTGTGTGAGTTGTTCTCTTTTCTTCTTATATTATAGTACAGTTTCCCTGGGTTAGGCTTGTTCAGAGACCCCAGCCCAGGCACTGTCTCTCTGTGGAGAGCCCTTTCTTGCACCTGTCAAAATTATGTTAACCTACCCGTGTTCAAATCCAGTACTGTGATTTTGCCTATTGCCAATTAATTTGGAGCTGTTGATTAAGGATATTCTTTACTATGTGACTGCATAAAATGACTGGATCCTTTTTCTAGATTTTGTTTTTTTAATTTTTTGCTACTATCAGTTGATTTCCTTGCTCATGAGAACAGCTCTCTCCTTGTGGAGCAGGAAACATGGTCTGGAGCTCACTTAAGTGGCAGCAATGACAACACCACAATAACAAAGCTTTTCAGAAATAAGCAGTTACTTATTTCTGCTGCTGTCTACTTCATCCCATTTCCCCCCATGTCTAAGAAGCTTCTACTTCCTTCTGTCATTCCAATCAAAACAGGTTGTATACTGCCAATTACTGAGAGCTGGTTATCCTAATCCTTCACACCTTGACCGTTAAATAATTCTAATAATGTGATGAGCCTGAAGGGTGAGGACGATCATCACACTTCCAAGCAGCTGTGCTAACTGTTCTCTCCCGACCTGGCACAGTTAATGTCTTCCTTTCTTGATATTTATGTCTTGGGATTTGTTTACCTTCTTTTATTTATTGATATGCTTATTTTCCCCCAACGTGCTCAAAATAATAACTCAGTTATGTTTTCAAAAATAAAAGGCAAATAAGAAAGAAAAAAAGAAGCTTATGAACATAAAGTCTGAAAGATATTGCATTATAGTTCTAATAAATACACTTTGGACTTAAAAAAAATTAGTCGTTTCCATTAACTAATCATCACACATAAATTAGTAGCTTTTCATGAGTTATCATATTACAAGGCTCATATTCAAATTTTAGTTGCCCCTACTCTGTGCAGCCTCAAAGACTGTATGCTGGACAGAACATGCAAATTCTTGAATAAGGCATAACATGCACAATAAGAAATTAATTTTTTTATTGATAAATCTTTAGACAATGCTATATATTGTTTAAGATGTACCTTGCTGATTTTTAACAAGAAACAAATCACAGAAAAATCTAATGTTGGGTTTTAAAAAAAAGAAAAAAAATAATATTTTGAAACAAAACAAAATAAAAATGACTTTATCTTCCAAAGCCAGAGTGCAGCGCTAGCGGCTGAGTGGCTGACCCTAGTTTTCAGTATATTCTCTGTTCTAAGGACATTGACAGGAAACGGTCAGCCTGGAGATACAATGAAAGGAAACCCAGCAGTGAAGGTTTCACTGATAACATGTGATTTGAAGTCAGTGAACAGACCTAGCGGTCATTCACTTGCTTAGGCCAAAGTGTATAATAATCCAAAGGCTCCATTAAGATCTTGTCACAAAAGCGCACGGAAGATGGTATTTGACTCAGGGGGCAGGGCAGAACATTTTCCTACTAATAAGTGTGTTGCAATAGCTGCTATCAATATGAAGGCATTATTTTACAGCACTGTGTTAATCTAACATATGCTTGACCTAAAAATGCATATGTTGTACAATAAAAGAGGCCTAATTTTTCAAGGGAGCTCCTTTAATAATAAAGCCTTGACTAACCAGAGCAAAACCCTCTTCTTATCTGCTATTACCTCTCTCCATCTATCCCTATTTTCCCCTTTACCTTGGGAAAATAAGCTACTCTTAGTAAACAAAATTACTGAATTTCAATATTTTATTTTCACCACTTTGGATAGAACTCTTCCTATGATATAATGCCACTGTCCTGTTTTGTTAAATGAAGTATGTCCTATGATCAATCACTTAACTCTTTCTGACATCAATGACTATTCTGGGCTACATTCAAAAGCCCGCTTGTTCCTGAACTATGCACACTATGCAGGCCCCGACAGCTTAGATTTGTTGTTCTATCTTTCCATAGTATTTGTATTATCTTGTTATCAAGGTCGCCATCTAATAAAATGTGAAGGATTAAGAGTCTGAATCCTCAGATAGAAGTGTGCAAGCTATTGGTCACCTTTCTCAACATTTCTCGTTTCTTTCTTTGACTTTAGAAAGTTAATAAATGAATGTGTTAAATTATGGGTAGAAATAAGAGAAAATGAATGCTGTGGAGACTTGAGGACTTCCATTGAGTAAGTTTTCTTACTCAGATTCTTGTAACAGATTGCTGTTACTCAAATATCTCTTTGGCAGCTTTCCCAGTTTTCAATAGGTGAATGTGGTGTAAAACAAATTGTAACAAGGTAGGGGTTTTTCCATCTGAGTTAGACCAAAGAGCTGCATTACCCAATGGAAATATAATGTGAGTCAAATATTAACTGTAAATTTTCTCCTAGAAACAATAAAAAGGTCAAAAGAAACAGGCAGAATTAATCTTAATGATATACTTTATTTAACTCAATAAATCCAAAATAGGGCCGGGCGTCATGGCTCACACCTGTAATCCCAGCACTTTGGGAGGCCGAGGCGGGTGGATCACGAGGTCAGGAGATTGAGACCATCCTGGCTAACACGGTGAAACCCCATCTCTACTAAAAATACAAAAAAATTAGCCTGGTGTGGTGGCAGGCGCCTGTAGTCCCAGCTACTTGGGAGGCTGAGGCAGGAGAATGGCGTGAACCCAGGAGGCAGAGCTTGCAGCGAGCCGAGATCGCACCAGTGCACTCCAGCCTGGGTGATAGAGCGAGACTCCATCTCAAAAACAAAAAATAAAAAATAAAATATAAATCCAAAATAGTGTTATTTAAACATATATATTTTAAAATAATGAGACATTATTCATTTTTTTCATAATAAGTCTTTGAAATCTGGTGTATATCTTATAAGTACAGCATATCTCAGTTTGGACTAACAACCTTTCAACTGCCCAGCAGTCACAGGTGCTAGTGGCTATTGCATTGGACTGCACAGGTACACAGGATTTTTTCTTTTAATTTTTATGTCCCTATGGATCAAACCAATGGCATTTTAAAAAATTATATAATGAGGGATTTAATGGAAAGGTCTATTTAAACCGAACTTGTTTGCCGAGAATTTTAGGTGGAAAAATGTGTTCTGTTCACTTGGGGCAATAGAGTGTTTATTTTGCTGTTAAATTATGATCTCCTGAGTTTAGATTTTTCTGTGTGATAGTATCGCAAGTGGCTCTTTAAATTAGCACTTCATGATAATGTCAAAAGTATTCATGTAGAATGGCTGAACTCACTCTTTTTGGATATTAATTATAATTAAAGTGCATTTTCACATACAATTTATCTAACGAATCTTTGTCATTCATTTCCTTTGTGGCAGGCTGAGATGAAGAGTTGCAAAAACAGACAGTTTTTGCCCTCAGGGAGAATCCATTCAAATAAATGAGAGCGGTATGAATCAAACAATCAGGTAAATAGATGTAAAATCACAACGGTGAGAAGTACTGCAAAAAACTACACTGTCTCAGGAACATAAAAAGGAGGTTTGACCTAGTAGGCAAGGTCAGGGAAAACTTCCTTGAGGAAATGGTGCTTGAGCTGAGATCTAAGGGATGAATAAGCCTAACCAGGCAGAGAGGAACTGGGAAGGATACACTGTGAAGTTTGATATTAATCTTTAGTTTTGTTTCATGAAGAAACTATGGTCAGGAGAAAACTTTTCACTGTGCCCAAGAGAATAGTTCTCGCCCAGATTGAATTCTTGGCATTTCTTCCTGAGAGTCTCTCATGAGCCCAGCACTGTCTTTTCCTGTAACGTTGGTGCCAAGTTACCCTTGTCTCTGCTTAGACATTGAGTCCACTCCAGGACTGGATATGCCTTCGATTTCTCCTTTAAAATGTAATGCGTGGAATAAACATGAATAGGAATTTCAATATAATTAATTCATCAGCTGGTGTAAAAGCTTTTGAAACATATTAAAAATATTTGAAGATAAAGAACTCTTACAAATCAGGGTTTTTTTTTGCTGTTTTTTTTTTTTTTTTTTTTTTTTGAGACTGAGTCTCACTCTGTCACCAGGCTGGAGTGCAGTGGCGTGATCTCGGCTCACTGCAACATCTGCCTCCCTGGTTCAAGCGATTCTCCTGCCTCAGCCTCCTGAGCAGCTGGGACTACAGGTGGGCATCACCACACCTAGCTAAGTTTTGTGTTTTTAGTAGAGACGGGATTTCACCACACTGACCAGGATGGTCTCGATCTCTTGACCTCGTGATCCATCCGCCTTGGAGTCCCAAAGTGTTGGGATTACAGGCATGAACAAATCAGTTTTTAAAAAAGCAATTCAATAAATAAAATGGGCAAAAGACAAAAACAGGCAATTCACAGAAGATGCACAAATGACAAGAGCACATGAAGCAGTTATCAAAGAAATAAACAATAAAGCTTAAATATTTGTTTAGCTTGACTTACTGACAAAGACAATAAAGAACATTGCATGTCTCTAAGGAAACAGTAACTCTAAGACACTGCTGGTAGAATAATTTGCAGCAACTTTACTGGAGGGCAATTAGTCAATACACATTTAAAAACTTAGAGTTTTAAATGTGACCTAGAAATTCCACTCTTGGAATTTGTCCTGAGAGACTAATAAGAGAAGTGAGAAAAAAATGTATAAATTTAGAGCTATGATAGCTATAAAGTGGAACCCACCTAAATATCCAATAAGAAGGGAATGGTTAAAAATTATAATATGTTAATAACAGTAAATATATTGCAAAATGTGACATACATGTGCATTTATTCATAGTGAAGTATATTCACAGTATTCTTGTAAGTGAAAAGCACAACAGAATAGAAAGCAACATGAAGAATATGATTCCATCTTTTATACAGACTCACACAATTTATGAGTATCCTTACATTAGAAAAATTTGGAAAATATAGCAGATTTTTAACATGCAATGGTGTAATTAATTATGTATAATTCATTTTATTTTTACTTATCTAAAATTTCTACTTTTTGTAGAAATGTTTTCTTATACTTAAGAAATACATTGTTTTTATAACAATTCTTCCTCTTAAGAAAAATTTTGAATAGAAGACTTTTAAAAAAGAAAAAAATATATATTACCTATTATGTTACCATCCAATGACAACTGCATTAATGGGAAGGATTTCCCTTCAGTATTTTTAAGAGTAACCAATTTTTTAAAACATACTTAACTGGGCTTCTGAGACCAGTATTAAGCCTTGCCTGAGGGACAAGCTTTTACAGAGAATTTTCTAGTATCCAATTACAGGGTTTTTCCATAATAGGAGAATAACAGTTTATAATTAGATTGACACTTTAAGCTCTGTCCAGATACCCTTGTGAAAGGAGACACCATCTCTCCTCATTCTTGGCGTGCTCAATTCAATCAGATGTGGTTTTTCTAAGTCAATGATTCTCCTTAGGAATTTTGGCTGAATTGGGTAAAGTGCCCTATTAATAATTACACAAGACAGTCCTGTAAATACCCAGAAGACTTATGGCATAGTTAGCAATAAGAATATAGTTATTAGTAGTCCTACTAAAGAATCACTGTACCAGTGGCTAAGACTCTGGAGCCAGATTGCTTGGGTTCAAACCCTAGTTCTGACACTTTCTAGCTACGTAATATAAGGTTTTTTTTTTCTTTTAACTTTCTCTGCCTTAATTTCCTCTTCGGTAAAATTGGAAAAATAAAAACATTTACTTCATAAATTCTTGGGAGAATTAATTGAGTTAATATAGGTAAAACACTTATAGTGGTGCTTGGCACAAAACAGAAATACCCAAGAAGTGTTAGTTTCTATTATGATTCAGAAATCATACCTACTTGGAAATGATGTTGGATGCGCAGTGGTTGAAGGGTGAGGAAATGTGATTTGTGATCTCAACAGTACAATTCATTGAACAAATGTGTGCCCTCCATGAATATAAGATGTTCTGTACATATTATCACACTAATCTTTACAATCACACTCTAAAGTAAATGCTATTTCCAGCCGAAGGCAGTGGCTCACGCCTGAAATCCCAGCACTTTAGGAGGCCGAGGTGGGTGGATCACCTGAGGTCAGGAGTTTGAGACCAGCCTGGCCAACATGGAGAAACCCCGTCTCTACTAAAAATATAAAAATTAGCCAGGCATGGTGGCAGGTGCCTGTAGTTCCAGCTACTCAGGAGGCTGAGACAGGAGGATTGCTTGAACCTGGGCGGCGGAGGTTTCAGTGAGCCGAGATCACGCCACTGCACTCCAGCCTGGGTGACATAGTGAGACTCCATCTCAAAAGAGAAAAAAAAAGTAAATGCTATTTCTGTCTTCAGGATTATAAAACCGGGGTTCCTACAGTTAAGTAACTTGTTGAAGTCACACATAGTTAAGAAAAAGTAGAACAGGAAAGAGGGGAGGCGTTCTCTTGGTTTGCACCTTTCATTTGTTAGAGGAATTTCTGAATTAGGAAAACTCCAAAGGCAGAAATAAAGATGCCATAATTTTTTTTCACAATTTACCCCTTCCTTCAATAACAGAGAGTTTCTTTTCATTAATTCAGCAATACCTATGGAGCACCTGCCACGGGTCAGGCACTGCTCTAAGAACTGGAGCTACTGTGTCCCTGAAGAGTCTATTTTCTAGCTAGAGACAGGCAATAAGTAAGGCTGTGCCAGTTAAGTTATTGCCTCTCACCTCCAAACCAGCCTTCTATACTCAGTTTTGCTGTGGTGGCTCTGGGACTCTGCAGACCACTGGATCCAGCACAGTTAAAAGTGAGAAAGCCCACTGTTGATGGTAACAATGAGCAGGAGGCCCCCATGGTGGGCAGTGTCTCATCCTGCCTGCAGCAGGCAGTGGCACATGTGGGAAAAGCCCCATAGGCCCTGTGGAGGGCTGGGAACATTCTCCCCCATCCCTACCAGTCTTGGGTACCTGTTCTGTGGGGCACCTTAGCCAAGGTGGCCCTTGCCCACTGAGCAAAGGATAGGCTCCTACTCAGCCCTGCGGAAGCAGGGAGCTCCCCGTCACCCCTAACCCACTCTTGATTTTCCAGAAGCCCTAGGAGCTGACGAAGGAGAAGGTAGGCATCCAGATGGGCCAAGCACAGCCTGAAAAGACCTGCTGTTAAGAGTGCAGGGAGGGGCCAGGAGTTTCTGCTGTGATAGCTGGTTCCCTGTTAGGCTCTGCCTAGAGGAGATGCTTCAGGGAGTGTTGAGCTCTACAGGAAAAGGGAGTGACTGAACTCCTTCCTTTGTGCTTTCTATCTACTTCTTACGTAGCATCCAGAGATGCTTCTTTCACCCTACAAATGGCAGCGCCCTGCCGGAGCAGTGGGTGGATGCAGTTTGCAGTTGTTCCCACGCTTAAGAGAACCAGCTTCAGCACACAACACCTCAGAAACATCAGCCTCAGCCAGGGGGCTGACTTTTCAGAGGTCTGGGCTACGGGTCCACAGGGATCCTCCACGAAGGTGCTAAGTTTCAACTTCAATCTCTTCCTTTTTCTCTCCCAGCTCCAGGAGCTCCCTGCAGTCTGTACCTCTGTGATACCTTGGAGTTCTCTTGTGGCCTTTTCTTACATGTTCAGTTACTTGATTAGCAATACTGTTTTCAGTAAGTGAACATATCACCAGTTACCTAAGTTATTATCCTGTTGTTGAACAGCTAGCTATTTTAAATTTTTTACTTCTAAATCCTGCTGCTGTAAAGATTGTGCATCAAACCTTTTTTTCAGGATTTAGGATCCATCTTTTTCAAAAAGAGTTTCCCAGGAGTAGAATTACCAGGTTAGGGAATGTGGCTGCTTTATTACTTTTTCTATATATTTATATACCACACACATATGTCTAAAATGCATTATTTAGCTTTTCTAAATGTTTTTGCCACTCATTTTCTCCAAGTAGTATAAGGGAATGTTTATATGATTTTTCGCAACCAGTCGGTTCTTAATAAAACTGTATTTTAAATCCTATCTTGCTTTTGTTTAATTTACTAGCACTGAATTGCTAACGTGCTCTAGCACATTTTTATGTTTATAATGTAAATTTTGAGATTAGGAGTTAATTTGATTTTCAATAATTCACTGTTATTCTAATGTTTGATGTCAATAGTATAATGATTTTAGACTTTAAGTCATGTTCATGATGGGAATGTGTAAGACTCTGGATGTTTTCATTCCTTCTAGCTCTCAGAACCCCATAGAGCAATAGTCATAATTTAAGCATGCTTCCTTAACAGTCTCAAGATACTTACAGGAAGTGATTCCTGTAGAGGAATAACATAGATTTTTACTAAATTCTAGTTCATTTTTCACTGCTATTATATAGTCTCTGTCTGGGGTGGATACTTTTCGATTTTCAACTGTCACCTTCACTTTATCTTAATTTTGTTTTTTCTATCACATTTTTATTCAACCAAGGATACTCTTTAAACCATTAGTGGGACTTTTTAAAAAAATTATGTGGGGTAATAGGTTGGAGGGTTCAATAGATTCTGTTTTTAAAAGTAGAGAAACCCTTTATGGAAGAGTGACAAAAACAGCAAGTTTTGTTGACCAATCCATTCATCCTTTCTTCTTCAATAACAAATCCCCAGTCTCAGCCCTGCAATGATGAGCCATCCCGGAATCTACTGTTGCCCTGTCCCCTGGAACTAGGATGTCCAGTGAAATGTAGATAGAACAATTATTGGGTAGGACTTCTGAAAAAACCTTTTTGCTTTTCTTTCCTTTTCTTCTGCATCCTAATAGAAAATGATGCAGAAGATGGCTGGAGCTCTGAAAACTACCCTGGGCCCTGAAAATGGAAACCATGTGTGTGCTGGGAATGGCAGAGCAGAAAGGAACGTGTAGTTCCCTAAGAAATAGTATATACACTATATATATAATATATATAGCGTGGTTTCCTCAACCTGAGCTGCCTGCTTTCAGATTTCTTTAACATGAGACAAAGCTACATGTCTCTTGTTTAGGCTATAACTACTGGTAGCCAAATATATTTCTTAACAACATCTCTTCAATGATGAAAGAGTATTGTCACATGTTTAGACATAAACTAGATTTATTATCATTTTGTCACTCCACTTTAATTGGTTTACAAAAATACAATGGAATAAATTTACCATAAACAAATGTCTGACACTTCATGAAAAAGAACAATTAGATAGACTAAGTTTTTTGAATTTTTAGAGTTTACCGTAACATCTTTGGGTAACATCTGCAAAAGCAATCACCAAATGTTTGTGAAATGGGGGTAAGAGAAATACCTACTTTGCCAGATAATATTTATGTAAGCACTCAGTAAACCTGAGAGGAACATATAAGTATTGGCTCTGATCCAACCAGATGGATCACATGAAGCCAAACTTAAATCATAAGGGCTAAAAATAATTACATTAAAGATAAACCAGTGAAAGTCATTCTGAGATTAAAGAGTAAGTATATTCTTACATGTTTCGGCAGCATGGTATTTCAAACAAGTTGCCTTGTGCTGTATTTTTTTTACAACCCTGCTATTAGAAGTGGAGGATTTATTTTCTTCATCAGAGGCATATTTTGTAAAGATTACACTGTCAATACTGACCCATGTTAAGAAAAGTTTGTGTGAAAATAAAGCATATTCAGCCTCATAGAGCTGCATGCTGTGCTGTGAGAACAGCAGGGAAGTTTTACAAAAAGTAACTTCACTCACATTTCTGAATATATTTTAAAAAAAGGTTTGGTTTCACTAACGTCAACCTGTACTCCAGCTGTTTGTGCATATTTTTGTGTGTCTCTACATTTTCCTTGGAGATTAAGATGGCCTCAAAAGGAAATCACCCTTTCCAAAACAGGCAATTTGCTTTTCAATACGTTGCATAACGGATGCTCCAAAGGAAGAAAGGTAGAGAAGCCTGAGCTGGAGGAAAACACAGTCCTGCAATGTTTTAGGACCCCAGACCTGCAAGGGAGAAGCTGAAGGTAGGAAATGAACATGCATGCATTTATATTCAAACGTATTATTTGAAGCAAGACAGTAATTTCTATGTCGTAAAAAAAAAAAAAAAATCCAGCCTTGTTTTGAGAATTATCAAAACCCTTCCCTTCAACTTAGCTTGAACCATTACACACATACACACACTCAAATGTCTATGGCTATCAGCCCAATTCATTGTATAGAACACCAAATTTGACATAATTGATAAATCTGGGTGTTCATTCTTTGCATTGAATCTGAAGACTTGCATTTAGCTTTAAAATTTCCATTGATGTGTTGATAGAGTTGCTTCATATACTTTTTTCTGTGTCCAATTTTTAAACTAATTATAACAAACAATTTCAGTACCTACCCCATGCAAAGCCTTCTGTGGGGCACAAAGTAAGTCAAACCTTGACCTCCAGGCTGTTACAATTCACTAAGAGAAGGCACACACATCCAACCACTAGCTTGGCATGAGCAAAGCTCAAGCAATACAGTAGTTCAGAGTAAAGAAAAACAACCAGGCAGGCAGGCTCAATTGTTGCCCGGATTCCTGCTGCATCTTATTGTTCCATCAGACTACATCAATCTGTTCATTTCTACAAGTATACAGCTTTTACAGGGAGCAAAGAAATAGGTTTTGGACAGACAAAAAAGGGGACATATTATTTTATTTTGGAGGTAAGACAAGGGTTGATGGAAATTTTGTTAAACAATGATCCCCTTTAGACTTTTAATCTACTATGCAAAATATAAAATATACATCTCTATTTTATGATTTAGGCAACTTTTGTTTTCATGAATGCTTAAGTGAGATTTTAGTATGTCTTATTCCCAAAGAATTTTGCAAAAGAATGAATATTCGATTTATTATAAACTTTGAAATAAAAACCTAGACTTTAACATATATATCGATTCACAGGCAACATTTTGAAAGCATAACTTTTGTGTTAAGATAGGCATATTTTCATCTTGTGTCTACATACAAAAGATCAGATTTTAAATGATCCACTTGATTTTTATAGTATCAAAGCCAAATTAGGTAATGAGAGACTTTGCAAAGATTTCTTTAAAAGATCACTAAAAACACAAGTCAAGTGAAAAACTGTTGAAAAACTGTCATAGGTAGAAATCCTCACTATTAAATGATTAAGGAAACCCTGAATGAATAGAGTTTACTTAAATAAGTCAATATTAGCTATACAGCCATGACTGAGGTGAAGAGGCAGGGACAGAATGTAGTCTAATGTATAATTATTTCATTTAAATTACTATACCAGCAGCATTGAAAATGGATAGGCAGAGACAAGAATGAATGAAGGGAGAGCAGGTAGTAGACTCCTGGATGTGTCCAGGTGAGTGTTGTCTAGGATGAGGGTTGTGTTAGTATATTCACTAATTCAAAAAATATTTGTTTAATTTCAAATATTTGCCAGGCACTGTTCTGTCACTGGAATTCCACCATGAGCAAAACAAATAAAAGTCTCTATCTTGTGGAACTCACATTCTACTGGAGAAGACATACAATAAGATCAATACACAAAATATATAGTATATTGGCCCAGTGCGGTGGCTCATGCCTGTAATCCCAGAACTTTGGTAGGCTGAGGTGAGCAGATTACCTGAGGCCAGGAGTTCGAGACCAGCCTGGCCAACATGGCAAAACCCCATCTCTACTAAAAATACAAAAATTAGGGCAAGCACGGTGGCTCACACCTGTAATCCCAGCACTTTGGGAGGCCGAGGCGGGTGGATCACCTGAGGTCATGAGTTCAAGATGAGCCTGATGAATATGGTGAAACTCCATCTCTACTAAAAATACAAAAATTAGCCAGCCATGGTGGCGCGCACCTGTAGTCCCAGCTGCTCAGGAGGCTGAGACAGGAGAATCGCTTGAAACCAGGAGGTGGAGGTTGCAGTGACCTGAGATCACACCATCGCACTCCTGCCTGGGCAACAGAGCAAGACTCTTGTCTTAAAAAAAGAAAAAAAAAAAAAATATATATATATATAAAATAAAATAAATATAAATATATGCATATATATATAGTATATTATAGGGTGATAAGTACATATGGAAAAAAGAAAGCAGGGAAAAGGGAAATAAGATGCCACTGTGAGGTGAAACTGTAGGAGGAAAATCTAAGGAAGGCCTCGCTGAGAAAGTAATGATTGAATGGAAGGAAATGAGGGAGTGACCCTTGAAGATCTCAGGGAAGAGCGTTTCAGGCAGAATGAACACTGAGTGTGAAGGGTGTGAGATGAGAACATGCCTAGTGTGTTCAAGAAGGATCAAGGCGTCTCTATGGCAGGAGCAGGAGGAGTGAGATGAAATTGAGAGTGACAAGGGACTGGGTTATGTAGTAACTATAGATCACTACAGGATTTTAGCTTTTATTCTGGGTGAGATGGCGAGTCTGTGCCAGCTACTGACCTATTAGCTCTTGGTTCCAAAGCACCCTTCAGTACTCTTCTTTATGATGACTCTGTAAACTACATTTTCCCGTTAGTCAAATGATTTCCTGTTAAGTTTTGCCAATAGAAGGCAAGGAAAAGAGAGAAGGGACTTACACATTTCTGTTTTTCCTGTATTGGTCAGTAGCAGTTAAAAGCTTCAACCTTCCTTGACAGCTTCCAGGACCAGTTCTCTGGTGAGATGCCAGGTAGCAGCGATAGCCATTTAGGATCCGCTCTCAGAGGTCTGTGTACCAACTCCATGGTGCTTCTTTGTTAGCCCTCTGGGTTCTGTCCTTGGTCCTAAAGATGTAGAGATGCCAGCCTCTTTAGTTTTTAATATCCAGGTTACTGAAATATTCCATTTTTGTTCTTTAGCTCTCAAACACCTATGTTACCAATTCTCTGCTTAAATGCCCTTTGTTCCAAATCCTTAAGGTGGTTTCTATTTTCCTGATAGTTACAGTGTCAGGTACTGGAAATGATGCCAGAAAGCCCTCAAAGATGGGATTATGGAAATGTTTAAGATAAGTCCTTGACCTTGAACTTAATGCTAAGTTCTTTATCAGTAGAAAATGAGGATGCTGATATGGCATGCAATATTTAATTAAATTATCACCTGGGATTGCTTGGGATAAAATGCTTATGTAAATGAGTATCTTGGGGGATAAAATGACTGCTGCAGGTGATGGTTATGGTGGTAATAATGACTGTGATGACTTTTGGGTAGAATGGCTATTTCTGACAGTGCTGGAGACTATACAAAAGGAAAATGACTCAAGAATTTAATAATCTCAAAGCTTCTCTTGTCATCCTAGAAGAATCTTTTATTTTGTACAAATGTATTTATTTTAGTTTGTATATAGCAGGGCAAATATGTGTGAAAACCAAATTCAACATTTAACTATTTAGGTCAGTTATGGAATTACAATGAAAGGGGCATTCACAGACTTTGCAAGTGTCCTAAGTGAAAATTAAGACTGATTGGAAAGAAATAGGGATATCTGATGGAATATAAAGTTGAAAACCTTGAATCCACTCTGAGCATTCCTTTCAACCAGATGCTTATTCTCCTCAAGACTTACCACCTCTACTGTGTCTAGGCCTATACCACTAAAGCAATCTAAGTAACAGGGCCAAGTGAAAAATCCAGTGTAAGAAGAAATAAGTTATACTCCAAAAGAATTGCTGTATTTTTCTAAATCATATTGACATGAACCTAGGGGATATATGTGATTATAGCATATGTATAATAATATCATGTTAGACCAAAAAGAATGTAATGTGACATTGTAGCACATAAAATTTCTCAACATAGGTGTACTTCTTTCAGATTTAATATGATAGGTTGAGCAGACTAAAATTGTTCTAACAATTGTTTAATTTATTGGATTCAATGGTGGCCTTCTTGCAGGAAGGTTGGAGGAGAATTTTCCTGGCCTGGTGTCAAAAATGGCTTAGGGATGTAGGAATGTTAGAGTGGACTTTACTTGTGAAACTTGCACACCAACCACCCCTCTCTATTTGTTTAGAGGGCCCAGAAGACATCCCTTTTTCTAGAGCGTGTGCCAGTATCTTTGTAAAGCTCAATGGCAGTCATCCTCTGAAGGGCAAAGATGTCAAGGGCTGATGCTATTATTGAAAAAGGATCCCTAATTTCAATGTATATCATGGGATCGCAGAGTAGTGAAGTCAAGAAGTAATACTCACTTCAATAAGTAAGAGTTATGTAATTTCTGTGAAGATAGCTAGGAAGAATTAGAAATCAGAATTGACCTGCAGAGACCTTTGTCTATGCTCACTTAATTCCTTAGAAATGAAATGACTTAGGAGGAAAATAGATAAGCAGATTTCTAAAGTGTTACTTAATCAGCATAATAAGAGAACTCTATGTTTGATGGGCAGAAATCGGACTTGAGTATTCACAATTTCTCATCTACTTCCCGAACCTAAAGGCATTCACAGACTTGGAGTTCTTTGATCAAAAGGAAGACTGGGTCCTTTTGAGAAAGTACTCTTCAACACTGCCACAACTGAATACTGTAAAAGTTTTCTAGATCTTCCTGAGACATGCCTGCCTGCATTTGATAGGTGACCGTACACTAGACCAAATCAATGCTTCTAGGGACTCAAAAATCATTTTGGATCACTGCTCAAAAAGTGGGTACCTATGGAATCAAGTAAAAATCCATGTCATAGTGGTCAATTGAAGGGTAAAATGTAGTGGAAAAAGGAAAGCTATGTATGTCTTCTTTCTTGATTATGTATACATGTAGCATATTGCAAAATAGCAATCTTTGCAGTGCCTCCCTTCAAGAGGTGTAATCTATTTTTCAATGTCTTGAATTTGGATGCCTTTGTGATTCACTTTAGCCAGTAGAATATAAGTGACATTGTGTGCGTTCTAAGCTTGCTTCTCAAGAGACTTTGTATCTTCCTCCTCTCTCTCTTGGAACCCTGCAACTTCCATGGAGAAAAGCCTGTGCCCACCATCTGGAGAAGGAAAAACCATGTGGAATAGAGACAAGCTGTTATAGCCAAGGCCCCAGGCACGTGAGAGGGTCCAAAGACCAACACAGTCAGCCCAGCAGCTGACCATGGACTTACCAGTGAGTCTAAGTGAAACCATAGGAATCACGGATTTTTTTCATCCTTTATTTCATCCCTATTACTTCATGTAAGGCTTGTTGGTGTGATTGCAACTGAATAAGAGGATTTATCACCACTCCTAGATGGGGCATAGTAAATGTTAGGACTTTGAGTCTCTTATATGTGGAAGAAAGTACGAATGACTTCATTTATATAAAAGAGAGTTGGATCCTGCTACGTGGAAGCATGAAGTTGTTAACTGTTGCATGGAAGTTAAAATACATGGAGAGGAGTGATTAGGAGTGCTGAGAAACCAAAGAAGGTGACGTTGTGATGCTGGGAGGACTCTGAAAATTACATTTTCCAGTTACCCTTGCCAGCAGGCTTCCTTTTAGGTTCCATCTGCAGGATGCATAGAGAGAAGAGCAGAAGGAACTTCCTTCCTGTTTTTCCTGTCTTTGACGGCATTGCTAGATCCAGCCTCCCATGAGTTGTGGCATTTCCAGCACAGCGCTGTGGCACACTCTCGGAGGAATCAGCAGCTCTAGGGCAGTGGCTATTTTCCTAGAAGTATAGAACCAGCTCTGCAGAGCCAGTCTTCTAAGCTCCTAGATTCTGGTAACCCCACCCCTTCCCTTTTGTTTCAACAACCAGCAGTATCAGCTGTTGCCTGAGTTTTTAAATCTCTGTGTTACCCTTTTTCTCTTTCAGGCACCCAACATCTGTGGAAAACACCTCTTAGATTGAGATATCCAGTGTGGCTCCTATTTTCCTGGCTAGACTCTAACTGATACGAAGTCATGGAGGGTTTTGAGATCTCAAAAGATTTGTCTTGCATTCTGATAGCATCACCCTGGCTGTTGTGTCGGAATTGACTGAGGGATCGACCAGCTAGGAGGCTATTTCAATCAAAATAGATGGGGATAAAGAAGTGGTTACATTCTGTATATATTTTGAAGGTATTAATGATGGGATTTGTAGACATTCAGGTGTGAGTTTCAAGGAAAGAATAAAAAAGTATGAACTGTTATCTAGGAGAGTAGGAGACTGATTAGAAGACTCTAGTGTTCATGCTGGGAAACAATTAAGATCAGTGATTATGAATTTAAAAGTTAGACCAACTAGCAGCTGAGTGTGCATAGCTCTACAGTGGTTTTGTTAAGGTAATGCTAGCTGCTGTGACAGATAAATCCTGAAATCTTGTAACCTAATACAACAGAAATTTCTATTCTAGTAACATAAAGCCTAATAGGTAATGGGACATAATGAGGATGAACTCCTAGATTATACAACTGAGTCTTTCAGTGATCTTGGCCAGTAAAACTCAACACGTGTTTTTCAAGTTTGTCCTGGGAATTGATACCCCGTTGGAAAATTGAGGATGGGAGAAAATGCAAGATTTCCATAAATTTTATTTATGCCAGTCCTAGAAGTAGTATGCATCATTTCTACTCACATTGTCTTGGCTAAAATTCAATGTCATGGCTGCACCTTAGGTGAACAGAACCCAGGAAACATCATTTAGCCTTGTACCAAAAAGGAAAGGAAAATACGTTTGGTGAACTGTTTTAGCCAATCTCAGTGAAAAGGAGAGATAATCTGTGTTGATGCAAGCAGAGACTAGGCAAATAATTTAAAAAGGTTGTTGCTTTGCCAAAAGTACCACAAAAGTGAGAGAAAGCAAAGGGGTTCAGAGCAGGTTCAAAGAATAATTAGAAGGACTGCCATGAATTTAAGCTGGGTAAGGAGAAAGGAGAGGACATGAGGAGAGAAAAGAGTTATTAGGATTGATGTGCTGGGGCACCAGATTGGTGAAATAATTGTTAGAGTTCCATTCTAGTAAGCATTGGCAGGCAAAGAGGAGGTGTCAGTTGGAGAATGTGATGCTTGAAACTGAAAATTTGGAGGAACTTCAGGGCTGCCATTGACAAAGATGACAGCATGACCCTGAATGTTAGCATCTGGGATAGGGTACAAGAAAGATCACTGGGAGACAGACTGCCAAGGAATTTAGAGTCCAAGATATCGACAGATAATCTACACAGATATCACATGTTGAAAAGAGTGATAGTGTTTCAGGTGCTGAAATCTTTGAGGAATGAGGAAATGTGAAAATAAGAACAGTGAATGACTTAGAAAGCTGTTAGTGGGTAAAACAGCAAGACTTGGTGATTGGTTATTGGCAGTGAAGATGAAGGAAGTGACGAGAGTCAATCCCAGTTTTCTCACTTACGTGAATGGGTGGATAGTCTAGCCATTTGTAGGAGAGGAGCACTCTAGGGTGTCCATCTTTAGGAGAGGAATGATGAGTTTATTTTTGGATATATGGATTTTAAAATTTCTCTCTCTCAAATATCCAAATGGAGATTTTGAGAAGATACTTTGAAATCGAAAGGTCTAGGACTCAGAGAAAAAAATGGCAGTGGGATATATATATTTGAGGTTATTGGAAAATAAATAGTATATAAAACCAAGTATTGGTAATATTGTCTAGGGTGCTAACAGGAAGCAGGGCTGGACCTTAAGACATGTAGAAAGAAAGAAGTCACAAAGAGAACACTCTTATCTGTCCAACCTACCATATTAAATCTGGAATAAGTGCACCTGCGTTGATTAATTTGGCCTGATCCAATGTTGTGTTTTATGCTCCTTGGTTTAACACCCTACTAATTTATTCCCATGTAGCTCCCCTAGGTTTATGCCAATATAATTTAGAATAATATTGCTATCTTTGGAGTATAACCTGTTTCTTCCTAGCTTGGATTATTCACTTGTCTCTCTTGAAATGGACTCAGATTTCTCTAGCTATAGGTCTAGACACAATAAGGGTGATAGGAATAGGCCTTAAAGAAAATAAGCAGCCCATTGAAAGAATGCTTAAAGTAGATTCACAATTTTCACTTTTATGCATGTGTACCTAAGTATTTCTATCTCCTCATAACCAATGCCCTAATTTTCCACTTCGGAAACTTGGAAAGTCTGTGAATACCTCTTACACGGTAATTCTATACTAACCCAGATACTTAAATGTTGAGTTTAATTTTTAGCCATATCTACCCTGGTGCATACAAACAAAAATAAATTCGTATGTACAAAAGCAAGAGATTTTTTAGGATCACGGAGAGGCTTTCTATTTCAGTTGACATTATTAAACCCCTGAGCATATCATTTTCCTTTTGTATGTTCTCCAGTGCAGTCATAAATAGTCATTCTACCAAAATGAACAGAGTGTGAAGTTTGGGAAACTAAGAATAGAGTTATTCAAGAAGGAGGGAGTGTGTCAATAAAATTAAAGTGACATTATTGAGAATGTAGTAGGTATCAGGCTATGTTCAAAGAACTTCACAAATATTTATTGTATTCTTATGCCAGTCCTAGGAAAAGGTACTATTATTGCAGGTATTTCTCTTTGACGTGGAAGAAAACAGAGGAACAAAGAAATTTTAATTAATTGCTTGAGATCCTAGCTAGTACTTGGCAGATCCAGCAAGCCATCCCAGGCCGTCTGACTCCAGAGTCCAGTTTTAACTACTACTTTATATTAACTTCTAACCCAAAGGGATCAGCACTACTCAGAGAAAACCAGGCCAAGGAATAGAAAACTGCTTTTTGGATTGAGTGGCAGGGAGGTCATTGTTGATGGTAGTAAGAGATTTGTCAGTGGAGCATGTAAGTACATAGTACTTAAGTTCATAAGGCAGACTAGAGTCTGATGAGGAGAGAATGCGGGGTTAAAAAGAGGACAGATGCACTTTGGATACTCAAGAAATTTGACTGTCACAGTCAAGAAACAGAAGATGATAGGGGTAAAATTGGGTTCAAGGAAAGTTGTATTTTTATTGTTTTGTTTTAAAAATGAAAAGAAGTTTTTAAATGTTCACAGAAAGGAGCCATCTGAGAAAGAAGGGGATTAATTACACAGGAGAGAAAAGAGACAATGGACTTTGCATGCTCCCTGGGAGGGTGGGAGGGAATTGAATTTAGGGCAGTTGTGAAAGGACTGATCTTAAACAGGAGAGGGGACAATGTTTCTCCTCTTTGAACAAGAGAATAACAGGATGAGTGCAAATGCTATCCAATTAAGGGAATTAAGAGTATATCCATATGATACCTTCTATTTTTCTCTTTAGAAAGTGAATTCATCTGGGTCTGAAAAATGATGGGTCTGGCATGGTGTAAATTGAGAGTGAGAAAAAGTTAAGAAAAGTGTGAATAATTGAGGCTAGTGAGTGAGAAATATACTGGGCTATGCAGGCACTGCTAATGACCTAGACGATAATGATAAATTTATAGTGTTACTTTGTCCTACTATTATTTCCTTAAGTGTCATTCTAAAATGGATTCCTTTAGGATTTAGTTTTGCTAAATAAAGGCAATGAAAAGGCAGAGGAAATTGGAGTTCAGAGGGAAGAAAAGAGTAATTGAAAAAAGGGACCGTGGAATCCAAGCTGAAGAGGAGGGCAGTAAAGATAAGAAGCATTATGGTTATGGTTATGGTCATGGTTATGGTTATGGTTATGGTCATGGTTAAGGTTATGGTCATGGTTATCGTATTGGTTATGATCACGGATATGGTTATGGTTATAGTCAATCATGGTTATGGTCATGATTATGGCCATAGTCATGTACGTTTATTGCAGCACTATTTACAATAGCAAAGACTTGGAACCAAACCAAATGCCCATCAATGATAGGCTGGATAAAGAAAATGTGGCACATAGATTATATTAATACTATTTTTTTAAAAAGGAGGTCACTGAGACTTTGGATATTGGCTGGATTAAACAGGAATTACAGGCCTGAGAATTCAGGAATTTAGTCCTACCAGTAGTCTCTTTGAAGGAGGTGGGACTGAAGGACTGGAATGGCAGACAGCTTTTGGCTGACCCAACTTAAGATGATTTGATTTAGTCACAGAAGTTGCAGAGCAGAACACAAGGCTTTGAGTAGCATAATGGCCCTGTCTCTGTGGGCCAGCCTGTTTATTATTTGTCTAAATGTTTATTACTTTGGCTACAGTCTGTTATTACATGTATTGTTCTGCGCTGTATTTGTGTATTTATATATCTCCCCTACTAGACTCTGGGTTCCCAAAGCCAAAGCCTGGGTATCATTTTTTTAACCTTGGCACTTGTGTTAGTGCTTGCCCAATAAATATTTGGTCTAATGACTTTAAACACACTATTTCTATTCCATTGCACTGTCTACTATTTAACATAGCTTATCAATGCCGTGCATTGCTTTGTTAGTTCATGATTTCTTCCAAAAAATGTTAAAGTCTAGATATATAGAAAAGTTGGATACAAACAGGAGGAAGAATGTGGAAGCATTACTTACTGTGTACGGATCAGTGATAAGAGAGAGAGGAAACCAATTAGCATTCTTTTCATTATCAGTTGTTTTCAATTGTGTTATGATGACCTGGATAGAATTTCCCATAAGAACTAAGTAGTAAAAAAACAAATAAATAAAAGAAGAATAAGTTGATTGCTTTATTGCATTTGATACTTAAGTAATCAGTCTGAAAGAATGATTTCAAGAATAAACAGCTTAATGGATTCTAGTTGATTGTTTACAGTTAATGTTTTGCAATAAAACACCTTCTTCCCTCATTAGCCTCATCAGATAATATAGCCAAGCTTTCATAAAATGAGTCCAATTTCATTCGCTATGTCAAAATTGAATCAGACCTTCAATTTTTGAGCATCACTGGTTACAGTTTACATCTTTCCTATTGAATGAACTTTTTTCTCCTGTAATTTTTTTTTCTGTAATTCTGAGCTTTCTTTACACTAGTTGGATTGTGATTCCTGACCATGGGTTTTATAAGGGATGTTGTAAGTCAGTCGGTCATGTGTGGTTTCATCAAACACTATGAAACATATCTCTTGCCAAATTCCAGTGCTGGAAATTTGTAATAGTTTTATAGGTAGAAGTGAATAACATTTTCACAAGATGAAGTTTAAGCCAGTCTCTAACACAATTACATACTTCTCTTTTTAACCATAGATTTCTCTGTTAAAGTTTATTAATACTAAAATAAACTCACTATAATTACCACTTATCAAGTGCCTACTCTGTATTGAATGCTTGACAGTATCTTATGAAATCTTAAAAACAATTCTAAAAAGTTTTATTTATAGGTCTCAATTATAGTTGATAAAACTTAGGTTCAGAACAGCTGAATTATTTGCAGTCATAGGTTTTTAAGAGAGAACTTAGAATCTGAGACTAACCCCCATCTCCATGCTCTTTGTACTGTATCACATTACCTCCATTTTATAGCATGTCTATCAGAGTTTCCTTAGGACATGGAGGCAGATGTCCATACACACACCTGTGCCTATAAGCACGGCCAGGACATAGAAGTTATCAGGCCCAGTTGAATGAGAACTAAGCAATGATTCAAGTGAAAAATGTAATATTTAAGACTAAAATTTAGCCTTCAGTTCCATGTTAAACTTTTTGATTTTTCATTTTAATGGGAAAACTGTATTTTGTATAAAGAGATCCATCATTTCATATAGTTTTGTGTTATGGGTATACATTTTAAAATGAAAATAAAAGTAAAAGGATGTTTCATTCAAGTCAAAGAAATGTTACTTTATCCTCATTGTAAGTCCACTGAAACTAAAAACTCTGTCTTCGTCTAGGATTAAATTTCCCCGCTCAAAGAATAATGCCATGAATTTAGTATGAGCCAAGATTCCTATACTTGACAACAGTTCCAGTTCATCACAAGCATGTATATAACCTTGGAACATGGCAAGCATGTTCTCTATTGAACCATTTTAATAATCAATGATAAATTGATTATTTAAAACAGGTCCACTTTTCCTTACTTGCAATTCCCAAATCCAAACTGAAGATTTGGGTAACTGTGGTATTAGAACTTATTTGGCTAAAAAACATCCTCTGAACTGACATGAGGCTATAAATAGTCTTAATTTAACTTACTTTGTATGAATTTTCATGTGTTTCACAACAAAAGTATTAATATATTAATTAAGGGTTGCTACAGATGGGGTATAATACATGCACCACATTATTATTCTAAAATCCAAATAATTCTGAATACCAGAGCACATCTAGCCCCAAGAATTTTGGGAAATGAATTTTGGAATGTCTCTCTTTCATTTTCTGCTGTGTTGCAATTAAAGAAAAGCTGCCATGAGTGAATTTTCAGTATGATTCACTTTGAAACGATTGTGATAGTTCACTAAATTGATATATTTCAATTGGTTTGAAATAACAGTATATATTCCATAGTTGACCTATTACTGTAAAAATAAGTAGCCTTCCAGGGAAGGGGGGCATTCACCCTTTGTAGAGGTAAATACAATCTTTTCTCTTTTATACTGTGCAGTCATAAGAGTTGAATGATCAGGATACAGCACACCCCATCACACCAAAAGCTTCTTGAAGCCTTTTTGCAGATAATCCCCTTTCCACCCTCAACATGGGAACCATTTCTGCCACTATGGAATGGAATCATGCACTGTGGATTTCTTTCAGTCTGGCTTCTTACACTCAGTACAATTTGGAGATTCATTCATCCTGTTGCATGTATAGTAGTAATTTTTTTTATTGTTGAGTAGTACTTAGTTACGTGGTATTTCACAACTTATCATTTACCTAAGAGCATTTCAGCTGTTTCCAGGTTGAGTAAGTTTGCTATAAGCATTCATGTATAAATCTTGTTGTGAGTATATGTTTTCATATTTTCTTGAGTAAATACCTAGAAGTGAGCTACTGGGTCCATTTTTTTAAATACGTATTTAACTACAAGAAATTGCCTAACCTGTTTTCCAAAGTGGCTTACTATTTTACACCCCACTAATAGTGTATGAGAGTACTATTTGCTATATGTATTCAATACAGATGATGCTGTCAAGTTTTTACAAGTTTAGCTAGTCTAGTAGATATGTAGTAGTATCTTATGGTGGTTTTAATTTGCATTTCCCTGATGACTAATGAAGTTCAGCATCTGTTTCTAATCTTATTAGCTATTTGTATGTCTTTTTGTGAGGTATTTGTTCAAATATTTTTCTCTTTTTTTGACTTTTTATTGTTGAATTATGAGATTTGTTTCTATATTCTAGATTCAATGCCTTTATCAAATATACTTATTGTGAATTATTTTTTCTATGACTTGACTTTTCATTTTCTTAGTAGTGCCTTTTGTAGAGCCAAACTTTTTACTTTTAATTAAGTCCAACTAAAAAATTTTTTTATATGGTTTGTGCTTTCATTGTCCTAAGAAATCTTGGCTTATTCTAATGCATCAAAGATTTTCTTCAATTATAATTGTTTAAAAATGAAACCTACTCTCTCATAAAATATTCAGCTCTTTTTGTTTCTTTCTTTATTGAGAGACAAGTTAGGCCAAGTAAATGTTAAATTCCTTCTTAACTAGCATTTTAAAAATTAGTTCCTGAGATTTTCTATTAGAAAGCTGTACTGCTATTTTTCCAAATTTTATTATTTATCTGAGGTTGATATTCCTAGTTCTCAATGAACATACACTATACTAGAAAAAAAATGGAAGTATAGTTAGGGGGCAAATGTGTTAAGTGCCTACAAACCAATATAGCCTTATTTCCAAAGCTGTTCTGGGCATGGGAAGATTACTCCTGATTGGGCAAGAAAGGCTTTATGACAAAGGCAGCCCTCAAGCTGGGCTATGAATGATGGTAGAATTTTGATAGACAAGAATGAAGAGAAGGCATACCACATAGCATGTCACAAACAGGAGAAAAGAGGCAAATTTTTAAAATATAGTGTGTCAGGCAATAGTGGGCTGTGCCGTTTGGCTGGAGATCACTTCCATTTTAGGTGGCTAATGAGACCTAACCCTAGGAAAAGATCTGGAGGAAGGGTGGAAGGAGAGTTCGTATTGTATTAAGTGCTGACTAGATTTTTTTTCTGATACGGCCACCCATTGATTTCAAGTAGGAAAAGAGTAGAGTCACAGAGGTGCTCTAGAAAGGTTATTCATGAAGCCTTGATCAAAGTGGTTCAAGGGGCAAAGACATTAGCTCAAGAGACTCCAATTAAGACTCTGCTGGATGGCATCAGACTTCACTGTCAAGTATTGAATTTCTCCTTTTATTTTATTTTATGTGTGCATGTTTTATCTCTCCTTCATGATTGTGAGTCCTTTTTTTATTTTTATTTATTTTTATTTTTTTTGAGACAGAGTCTCGCCCTGCCGCGCAGGCTGGAGTGCAGTGGCGTGATCTCAGCTCACTGCAAGCTCCGCCTCCCTGGTTCATGCCATTCTCATGCGTCAGCCTCCCGAGTAGCTGGGACTACAGGCGCCTGCCACTAGGCCCGGCTAATTTTTTTTGTATTTTTAGTAGAGACGGGGTTTCACTGTGTTAGCCAGGATGTTCTTGATCTCCTGACCTCGTGATCCGCCCGCCTCGGCCTCCCAAAGTGCTGGGATTACAGGCGTGAGCCACCGCGCCTGGCCGATTGTGAGTCCTTTATAAAGGTAGGTGTTGGGTCTTATTCCTCTTCTCATAGTCTCCAGCCTCTAGTGTAAACCACACAGCAATGTTGATTGGTACACATGCCATCCAAAGAGAATGTATGAGGAGGCAGAGGGAGAGAACAGAAATTGCAAGTTCCAGGGACTTTAATTAATCCAAGGCTCATGATTAGAATTGGCTTTCAGAACATACAGCATGTTTTATCAGATTCTCGTTGATTAGAGACCAGTTTTATTTTTGACCCTGTGGATGTAGGCAAGTCGCATTGGCTCCAAGTTCTCTCAAGTTCACTTTCATTGGCTCTAAGATCAGAAGTTTAAATGAAATAATTCTAAGGTCCTTTTCATTTTGAATTTCTATACCTTGTTACAAGATCAATATATTATTTCTTTCTTACATATCTTCTAATGTGAGATTGTTTATGTGGGAGTTTTAAAAGTGGTCATTTTAAAAGTGCTCCTAAGGCCAGGCTGTAATCCCAGCATTTTGGGAGGCCTAGACCAGAGGATCACCTGAGGTCAGGACTTTGAAACCAGCCTGACGAACATGGTGAAACCCCGTCTAGTAAAAATATTAAAAAATTAGCTGGGCATGGTGGCACATGTCTGTAATCCCAGCTACTCAGGAGGCTGAGGCAGGAGAATTGCTTGAACCCTGGATGCGGAGGTTGCAGTTAGCTGAGATCGTGCCACTGCACTCCAGCCTGGGGGACAAGAGCGAAATTCTGCCTCAAAAAATAAATGAATTAAAATTAAAATTAAATTTTAAAAAAAGTGCTCCTAAAAAAATGTTATCCCAAGATTAGCATTTAGAATGAGCAACATAAGTCATGAAATGTAGAATTTATAGGGTACTGATTCTCTCTTTGGTGGTGCAGCCCTCAGCTTTTGATTCCTGTAAGTGTTTCTCAGGCTCAATTATATGTTTGCTTCAATGATGTTATTTATTGATGTAATATAATATGGTGATATTGTGACATAGTTTCAAATTCTTTATTTTTCTTTTCCTTTAAGTGCTTAAATCCATGCATCTTGCTTGTGGGTTTAGAAGACAGGGCTTATCACCTATCACTTTTCCTCTGCAATCTCTTACCCACAGACATGAAGGAAGGAAGGGAAAAAGGGAAAGAAGAAGGAAAAAAAATAGACCACTGGTTCATAGGGTGTTTTGGGGTTAGAAGGAGAAATGACTAAAGAGAAGAAAACCTGAATGGGCCCTATGAAAATTAAAAGTGAACTGTGATTTCATTCACTGTCCTCAGTTTGGTTAATAAAATTAGTTTTCTAGAAATTTACATTTCATTTATGATATACATATATGGTGAGATAATTGAAATATAATATCTCATTTGCAAGTTTCTGAATACCATTTCCCAAGGAATTATATTGAAATGTATAAATTTAGTGAAAAATCGACAACACATTATATAAAATAATAGGCAAACTAGTTGCTTAATGACTTTAAAAATTAACTTTTATCTTAAACTTGAAAAAATCCTAAACTTTCAATATTTCAAGCAGTTTACTTTGCATTTTAGGTAGCAATAGAAATAAGAGGTTCTTCAGAAAAAATTTTCGTGTAAGCAAAAATGTGCCCCAAAAAGGCTGTGAAACTCAATTGATATTGCTATCTGCTAAGACAGTAAATGAAATTATCATTTCATAAAGCCCAGAGAAAATCTGATGGTCTCAGGTAAAATGAGTGATCTTCGCAAAGGAAAAGTACTTCACAGAAGCCGGAAACTGGGATACCAAAGAGAGGAAACTGGTACTAGAATATTTCACTTAATGACTGCATGACAAGTCCATCAGAGGTCATTATTTATAGGTCATTTTCCTGTCAATTGTAGGAATCCTGGCCTTAATCATTTGTGTCAACACACACTTCCGTATAAAAACTTCCAACATGATACAGATAATTCTGAGAAACACGATATGCCTTCTGACAATTTTGTGCTTTCCTTTTGACTCTGAATTTGCCAAGATATTTCCTGTTAACTCCTTGGCATGAGTATTTTTAAGCGTCTGATATTGATGCCAGCACTGGGTGTCATGCTGGGAAAATCCAGTTTTCGTAAGGAAAATTACAAAGCATTGTGGTCAGCATTAAATTTAAAGGAACAATGTTACTTTTAAAACATTTCTACAGTTAGATATTTCATTATTTAACATAGGTTTTCTCCTTACTTTTTTTTCCTTTGGTAGGATGCCTTTTCCCACTCTGCAATTATTTTATGAGTGAAAGTGATAAAATTATTGCACTGTTATGTGCCATGCACTTTCACTATAGGAAGAATAGAGATTTCTCTTTCTCAGCGCAAAAAAAATAATTCTGTATGATCAAAATTGTTAATATTCTAAAAAGTAAATGCATTCTCAGAAATTATTAGCTGTGATTGATATTCAAAAATACTCCTTAGCTGGTAATAAAGGAAATCCCTTTTTGAGGCATTGGTTTGCTCTACCTCAAAGTTACCTACTTTCAGACAAAACTTAGTCTACAAAGTGCACAAAATTTAATTTTTTAAAATTATGACCACTTGAATAAAAAATCCAATGGGGTAGTAACCTTTACCAGTGAAGCTTTTGGTTTTTATTTTAGATATATATAGGGAAGAAATTAAGAACTCTTTCTGGGCTGGGCGCGGTGGCTCACGCCTGTAATCCCAGCACTTTGGGAGGCCAAGGTGGGCGGATCACGAGGTCAGGAGATGGAGACCATTTTGGCTAACACGGTGAAACCCCGTCTCTACTAAAAATAAAAAAATTAGCCGGGCGTGGTGGTGGGCGCCTGTAGTCCCAGCTACTCGGGGGGCTGATGCAGGAGAATGGCATGAACCCAGGAGGCAGAGCTTGCAGTGAGCCAAGATCGTGCCACTGCACTCCAGCCTAGGCGACAGAGCGAGACTCTGTCTCAAAAAAAAAAGAGAACTCTTTCTGGCCCCTGTTCTTTCTGAACAGGGACATTGAGGGATAGGAGTGGTGGTAGCTAAAGTTAGTAGTTCAGAGAAATTTACAATTCCACGATGAATTAGATTGAAACTCTCAGATCAAAATAATATTTTCTGAAGGAGATACTGATAACATTGTAAGTGATTACGTCGCTTAAAAGATTCTAGGGTTCAGATTAACATAATAGTTTACAGATAAAATAAGACATAAGTACATTATAGAGAAGAGCCAGCTACAAATCAAGACAGTTAAAATCCAGGCGGGAGAATCCTCACTTGGATGAGGCAAAAGAAAAAAATAGGGAGCAAAGATGTGAAAGAATAAGGGAAGAAATAGTTTCATAATTTAATTTGTTGACTTCTGAAGGCCAAAATGGAAAAAAGCCCTGAGAGGTCAACCAACAAAATAAAACATTAATCTTAATGTAACTTATTTCTAAAGGCTCTGTCATTAACATTCTAGAAAAAATAATTTTTAAATAAAACAATCAATGAAGATTTATCAAATAATTGGGAGATAAAAATTGGACACAGGATACAAGTGTGTAGTTTTTAATAGAGCCAAACAATTATTTATTGATCAGCAGTACCAAATGCTTTCATTGGCATCTGCATGGTAAAAATTCTACAATATTTGGCAAAGGATCTTAAAATTATAGATATTCAGCAAAAGATCCTAAAATCCCAGAATGAGAATTCAAATTTATTAAACACATATTGAGCATAAACTAAATCATTATCCCTGTGCTAAGTGTGAATCACATAAATGATTAAGGCATGATCCTAATCACAGAGGAATCAATGGTGTAGTTAAGGAACTAAATAAATGTAATACAATAGGAAACTGTCATAATGATAGTGAAGAGGAAAAATAAAGTATAAGAAGAATTTCCCAGGAAACGTAGACAAGTCTCAGTGCCTCTAAGTCAGCGTTTCTCAATCTTAAATCTCATGATCTGATTTCATTTCATTTGAAACGAAGCCATGCCTTACTCAAACTACACATATAATCCTTGAGATTTTTTCTATGCTTTCATTAGAATTATGCCTTCTGCTCAGAGTTACTACACTAGATTTAGACTAGATTTGAGTAGATACATTAAAAATTTTAAGATGTAAAGTATGCTTAAGCTTAAACTAAACTTACATGCTGAAGAGGATCTGTACTCCCTTGTGTCACTTTGCCTCAAAACCACAGTCTGAAGAGCTTTTCTTATGCCCAAATGTACAGAGTGAGCTTCAGGCAAATATTTAACTAGTGTCTTCACCCAAAATTGTGGTCAAGGTAATGTAGGTGTATTCATTTTCTATTGCTGTTGTAATAAATCATCACAATCCTTGTGGCTTTAACAACAAATTCATTCTCTTACCAGCTCTGGAGATAAGAAGGCCAAAATGAGTCCTATGGAGTATTTGCACAGCCAGTTTCTTCTGGAAGCTTCAAGAGAGAGTCTGTTCCTTGCCTTTTCTAGCTTCTAGAGGCAGCCGACACTCCTTGGCTCATGGCCACATAACTCTGACCTGTGTCTGTTGTCACATCACTGGCTCTTCTGACCTCCTACCAGGACCCTTGTGATTACATTGGGCCTGCTTGGATAACCCAGGATAACTTCTCCATCTTAAGGTTGTTAATCACATCTGCAGAATGCCTATTGCCATATAAGTTAACATATTCACAGGTTCTAGGAAGAAGGACATGGACATCTTCCAGGAAGCATTATTCTGTCTACCACAGCAGGTGAATGCATGTTGTCCCAAGTAGGCTATCTTGAGATAAAATTTAACCAGATACTTCTGTGTCTCAGAGAGGATTTTACCTTTGAGGGAGGGAGGAAGCAGATAAGCCATGCTGTGATTTGGTCCAGGTAACTTCAGTTCTCTTAAAGATAGTATCTCATTTTTCTTTAAAGAGATGGCTCACTATGCCCAAAGATCCCTAACCAAGGGCCCTGCAAGCTAATTTCCAAATTTATTTTTCTAATTATCTCTATTTCTGAATGTTCCTAAGAGATGTCATTTAACATCTAAATTGTAATTTTGTAAGAAGTCAAGCTTGACTCTTAACAAAACAAAAATAAAAGAGTTGTCAGGTTGGCTAGCTGAACATTTCATCAAATCCTTTTGTTTTTTAAAAAAATAATAAATGAATAAGTTCCCCTCCATAAAATGGCAGTGTCTGTAATTACCTAAAAGGTTACCTTGAAAATATTAGGCTTGAATACTTATGCACCTTACTGTAACAATAGACAAGGGTTTACTTTCTGAAGTGTTTTTGTTTGTACCATTGAGAAAGAGAACAATGACATCAGTATCCACAAAGAAAAGTCATCCAGTAGGCTCTGAATTATATATTAATGGCTAACTTCAATTTAGAAAGTCACAATTATGTGTTTCAAATAAAAGGAAAAGTTCAAAAGAAGTCATTTAAACTTGTTAATAATAAGAACAAAACTTAAGTTCTGCCTTTCTTGGTATTATCAGAATTTAGATTAACCTCCCCAGAGGAAGTGGTGGAAACAGGTAGGATAAATGTTCCCAAAGAAACAATGACTCATTTGGAAGTTTGTAACTAAAATCTGGCTCAGGCAAATTAAATACTCTTACCAAAGTAAGCTGGAGAGTGGAATTTTTTTCAGGGTAATATACTATATACCCTAGTCATGTAATAACCATAGTTTTAAAAAATATGATAAATATACAGATTTTTCATTCATAATATTCTTAAGTGTGGTCTGTAGTTTGGGCTTATTCTTTAAAAGGAAAAGCAACAAAATCCACTGCAAATGATGGCAACAAATTCACTGAAGGCACTCATTGGGTAATCTTTAATAAACATTATATATGCATCATTCATTAATTCAATAAATAATTACTGAGGAATTAGCACATGGCAGGCATTATTCTTGGTGCTAGAGATATAAAGATAAACATGTAGCTTGCACTAAATGAGGGATTCTCACAGTAATACCTAAATAATATTTAATACCTAAATCACATGCTAATAATAAAATAACAATCTCATTAGAAATTGTTACATGTACAATGAAAAAAAATAAAGCCAACTAATCAGTTAGGTTGTAGATGACATAGGGTATTTTAAATATAGTGTCTAGAAAGACCCCTCTGAGGAAGTGACATCTGGGCAGAGACATAAAGGAAGTGACACCACCAGCCGTGTGAAGATCAGGAGAAAGTGCATCCCAGACACAGAAGGGTAGAGCAAGCTCCTGATATGAAAGGAGTCTGGCATACTCATGAGAGTGAAGCCAATATGGCTGGCCCACGTGGGCATGAGGGAGAGTGGTAGGAGACGAGGTCTGTGGAGCAGCCTGGGGCCATGAAGTTCAAGTTGATTTTAAGGGCGATGGAAAACCATTGGGGGTGTTTTTAGCAGAAAAATAACATGATCTGACTTCTGTTGCTGACAGTTCCCTCTAGCTGTGATGTGGTGGATAATGGCGGGCCTATGAGACAAGACACTGTTTCAGGTGAAAGATGTTAGTGACTTGGAATAGCAGGTGGCATTGGAGCCTAAGGAGGGATTGAAGTTCTGAGAGCAGTTCCTCCATGATTCTGATGGAACTCTTTTCCTGAGGAAAACTGATAAAAGGAAAAGGATGGGACAAACTATAGCCCACATTACTGGTCTCAAGGCCACCACCAATACTCATTGTCTTCTTCAGTCCATTCCAGACACTGCTCACCCTCAACTCTCACTTCTGCTGTTCTGTGCAGTTTACCTGGTGGCATGACCTAGACTTTCTTTTTTTTTTTTTTATGAGATGGAGTCTTGCTCTGTCACCCAGGCTGGAGTGCAGTGGCACGATCTCAGCTCACTGCAAGTTCCGCCTCCCGGGTTCACGCCATTCTCTTGCCTCAGCCTCCTGAGTAGCTGGAACTATAGGCGCCCCCCACCACACCCAGTTAATTTTTAGTATTTTTAGTAGAGACGGGGTTTCACCGTGTTAGCCGGGATGGTCTTGATCTCCTGACCTCGTGATCTGCCCATCTCGGCCTCCCAAAGTGCTGGGATTACAGGCGTGAGCCACCGAGCCCGGCCGGCATGACCTAGACTTTCATCCCTGAGTTATGTGAACCTCTTGTCATCATGTTCTTCTCAGGTGGCAGCACACATCCATTTGCCATCAAAATTGGGTAAGGGATGCCCAAATGGATCACCTGCTTGCCAAGCACATTCCTCCCTGCCCCTGTTGTATGTCATCACCTGTGCCTCCCTCTGATGATCATGGTCAGTTATGTCTGCCATGATGGTAACTCTTCATCTTGCCTGCTGGCACCTTGGCCTGAGGATTCTGAAGTGTGTAGGTAGCAGTGTAGCTTTAGGTTCAGTGGGATGCATACTGGGCCACGTGCTAGAAACACTCCCTTTTTGGGAACCAAGACATTTAAATGCACAGAACCCCAAAGATTTGGGGAAGGGAAGCAAACTTTCTCCAAGAGGACGAAAGAATGTTGGTTCTCAAGCCCATTCATTCTATCCACTAGGGGCACAACATCATAAAGCTATCAATTTAGAGAGTACGCAGCATCCTAAATGATTAGGTTGGTCAGCCCTGCAGCTTCTGGGGCTGTGGTATGGGACACTAGCCCTAGATTCCATGGACCTCTGCCCACTGCTTCATTTCCTTCGCTATAAAGTGAGTGTCCTTGATATTATAACAGGAATAAGTGGAGAAAGAGGCACTGGGGCATCAATGATAGGTATCAGGGGGTTTCTAAGATCTGGACTACCTGCAGCTTATTTGTGTGTCCCAGCCTTATGTGTGTCTGATTCTGGACACACATGTCCAGATTGTACATCTGTGGAGTGGATGTACCACCCACAGCCTTGTGATACCTGAGAGCTGTCAGTCGGCAAGCACTTCCAGTAATTAGGAAAACTAGTCCCTCATTCAAACAGGGGAACTGGGAAAAGCACATCATTCCCTACATGTTATAAAGATTTTAGATGCTAAGTAGATGTTCCCTCATTGCTTCTGGCCCAAGGATTAATAAAATTATCCTCTTTCAGAGTAGGAAACTGAGATGCAGAAGAAAGCATCCCCTTTTATGGAATTGTCTAACACATCTCTTCTCTGTATTTTCACAAATGAAGCCACAGAACCCTACAGAATAATGAATCAGTTTTCCATCTGACAACTACTTACTCTAAATCCTTTCTCCATATTCAGTTCTTTCAACTGTATGTTTCCCAGACCATTCATCCTTCCCTGCACAAAGTCAAGTTCATCAGCGTTCTTACTAAAATGTGATGTTGTTTATCACGAATATATATAAAGCAAAGATTCTCTAATCCTGTACTTTGCATCTGGCATTTCAAAATGAAGTCTAAAAGTGTACAATTTCTACTCCTATGCAAGTTTCCTCTTCTTAGATTTGACCTCCTATTCTGGACTATGAAGGTATGTAAAAGTCTGATTTTTTGTGATCCAACCTATTATTTAGCTGAATGGACTATTAAGAGCACTGTGCTAGTGTGAGAAATGCTTCTGGTCTTGACTTTTACCATTTATTAGCTCCTGTACAAGAGGAGCTGTATAATATTGTTCAATCACTGGAAATCTATTAGGATTATGGAATTAAAGTCTTTAGCAAACTTAAGTATCATGCTAATTTTAGTTTATGCATACCAAATGTTAGCAACTATCAACAATGCACTTCAGTTTTATTGAGTGACCTCCAATGATACAAGAACATAGAAGTGGTCCAAGAACATTCAGACCACCCACATGTAGGAATGAAGGAAAGGACTTGCATGTTAAGATCCATTTTGAGCCTCCACGGATGAGCCTCACAACTCACTGGTCATCCTTGAAGTATGTTTTGGGAGATGTCACTTAGCATCTACTTCAATCTATTCATTTGCACGTTTTGAATCTGCTTGACTTGTCATGGAGTCCACGTTTTTTATTTCATTCAAAATGGTATCATAAGACTCTCCTTGCTTCCTTCCACTTCTCTAAGTGGAAAGGGTTGTTCTTAGTTCATGTATGTATCTGAAAGGCAACTGGAATTGTTGAAGAGAAAGAGAAGACCTAACCTGGGCACCCTAGGAACCTACTGACATCTATAACACCACTGTGTGCTCCCTGCCTGTCCGTCTTAGTAGATCCGATGAATGCCCTAAATTCTGAATATTTACTATCTCAACCACTATCTCTAAAAAATTATGGTAATGACTTACACAATAGACATTATTCCATAAATGTTTTCATGATGCCAAGTATCTGAACAGATTGTACAACAGCAGATTTCTGCTGCAGTCAATCAACTTACCTATCTCTCTACATGTATCTATGCCACCATTTCTCCATAAATCACAGTCTAGTCCATGTTACTTCCTAAATGAGCATTGCCTCAACATAAGCCTTGGTTAGAATGCTTTTTATTGTTGGTCTTGGAGGTATATAGGTGAACCACTTATCCTGAGCCTACAAATTCATTTAATGACATTCGCTCATTCTATAGATTTAAATAGGCTTGGAAATCTCAGGAAAATTAGTGGCCTCTATAAGCTAAGGTGGATTTTACTGTCCAGAGAACACATCTAAATATGGCAAGGGCTAGACTATGTGTGTGTGTGTGTGTGTGTGTGTGTGTGTATGTTTTGCACATGTGTGTACAGAAAAAGATATACATAAAATATTTCATACATATATAAAATATTTCAAAGTCCAGACTATTTTGTTGAGACTTCCTTATTTCAGAAGAGGAAATTGATACAAAGGAAAGCAAAAGAAGAAAGATTTTTCTTGGCCCCTTCACCGCTGATGATAAAATTCCATAAGGAAGGAGGGTGTCAAGGGTTCCCACTGCCCTCTTTTGCTTCCTTGCTCTTCCCTTGAAATAAATCTCAACATACCACCGTGATCTTTGCAATTAAATTACTTTACCCAAAGCAGATGTTCGCTAGGAGCATTTTCCTTCTGCAGCATGGAGAGTCATAGTTTCTCTGCTCATTTGTCTTGTTAACTCATATCTGAGAGAACACATGGAAGTGGCATGGTCAGAAAGAAATTGGATACACAGAGAGAAAGTTTAATTTTTGCTTGTAATACTATGCTAAATTATTAAACTGAAAGTCATATGAAATAGCTAAAAGACTAAAAATGACATAAATCAGCCATCACCTATGTATTTTATTTCATTACTTTTTTTTTGTTCTAGCATTTTCCCAGTTTGAATAATGAAACAAAATTAATTGGTTTCACTTTTAAAGCAATGTTATTATAGACATGTATTTAACGTTCTGAAAAAATATTTTATATATCAAAATATGTATTTTTAAGGCAGCTCTTAATTTAATCCAGGCAGTGAAATCTACTTTCCTGTACAGCTTAATGGTTTTAGTCCACTTTAACTTTCATTAAAATTCTCAGAAATCTTTCTATTAGGTTTTAAAAATGTTTTTCTTTTTAGATTTTAAGGAGCCAAATTGTGACCTAAAATATAATAATATTTTTAATTAAATATCAGTTTAGCATGAGAGTTCTATAGAAAAACCAATAATATACATAACCTTAACATATTGTCAAGTTTGGGATATCTGAAATTAATATACTTTGTTCTTAATATTTTGAGAGAAATATTGTTTGAATATGTAGATGCAAAAATATGCCTCAGTCATTTAGTTTTATGTAGAAATTTAAACTAAAGGCAATACATAATAAAAATATAAAAAAATTTAAGGACTTACATAAATTAAGGCCATCTTACATTCCTATGCAACTTCCATTAATTGAAGAGAGAGCAGCCTATATTTTGATTCAAACACCACTGAAAGTTTTATGAGTCCCTTGGACTTACTAATGGTGAAAATAGCTTTATTTTTCCTTTGAATCACTTCCAAGTTACTGTTAACTAATATATATATTTTAAAGTTATTGATTTTTATGACAAAGACTTTCTCCATCTGGAAAATAAACTATACATTACTGTCATATTCAAGGACAAATGTACAGGATTTGAGTTTTGCAAAGCAATAACATATGGGATTTTCAGAGGGCTTTGGCACAGGGGTTGGAAGAGAAAAGGAAGGAGTTTACCTAACTGTGGGAACAATGTACAAGGTCACACGTGATCCACTTTAAGATGGACTCCTGTGTCCAAACCAATTTTTAATACTACTCTATGCACATGATGCACTAGAGAAGAAAAAGAATCAACTGTCTAATGCCCCGTGAGTGTAGAGGAACCTCAACACACCTCAGAGAGAGGTTGGAACCGAATAGTCTATTCTTTGGAGAGCTTACTCTATAATTCTTTTCCTTACTTATTGACAAAAGTTTATTTGCTTTTTTTAAAATGTATCTAACATACCTCAGAGAGGGGTTGGAACCGAATAGTCTATTCTTCGGAGAGCTTACTCTATAATCCTTTCCCTTACTTATTGACAAAAGTTTATTTGCTTTTTTTAAAATGTATCTAACATTAGCCTTCAACTGATTTTTCCTTAGAAGTTTAAGGTTTTCATCAAAATACGTATGTTTTTCTGGACAGATGGAGACTCCATAGAGAGAAATTGAAGTAACTGAGAAAACAGAACATTGCGAGTTGCTGTGTTCTAAGCTAGACTCTCATTTAAGGCTGTATATGCATACTGGATAGTGGGATTTGAATGTGTATCAGTCAAAAGTGGAATGTTCTGCAATGATACCTATATTTTTACTACTACAGAAGATGTTGAATGGTATAATGCACACAGTGCTGGAATAGAGAGCAGGAGTCCTAGGGAGGAGTTTTAGCTTTGCCATTACCTAGATGTATAATCTTGTAAAAGTGATTGGACCTTTGCAGGCCTCAGTTCCCTCATTTATAAAATGAAGAACACAGACTAGATTATTTCTAATGTCTTTCCCAACTCCAAGAATTAAGGCCCCCTCATTCCACTGTGATTCTTTTTCTTAATTAATTAATTTATTTTTATTTTATTATAAGTACCAGGATACATGTGCAGAATATGCAGGTTTGTTACATAGGTATACATGCACCAAGGTGGTTTGCTGCACCTATCAACCTGTCATCTAGGTTTTAAACCTCACATGCATTAGGTATTTGTCCTAATGTTCTCTCTCCCCTGGCCCCCCACCTACCAACAGGCCCCGGTGTGTGATGTTCTACTCCCTGTCTCCCTGTGTTCTCATTGTTCAACTCCCACTTATGAGTGAGAACATGTGGTGTTTGGTTTTCTGTTCCTGTGTTAGTTTGCTGAGCTTCCAGCTTCACCCGTGTCCCTGCAAAAGACATGATCCTATTCTTTTTTCTGGCTGCATAGTATTCCATGGTGTATAAGTGCCACATTTGCTTTATCTAGTCAATCATTGATGGGCATTTGGGTTAGTTATAAGTGTTTGCTATTGTGAATAGTGCTGCAATAAACATACGTGTGCATGTGTCTTTATAGTAGAATGACTTATAATCCTTTGAATATATACCCAGTAATGGGATTGCTGGGTCAGATGGTATTTCTGGTTCTAGATCCTTGAGGAAAGCCAAAATTGACAAATGGGATCCAAATAAACTAAAGAGCTTCTGCATGGCAAAAGAAACTAGCATCAGGGTAAACAGGCAATCTATAGAATGGGAGGAAATTTTTGCAATCTATCCACCTGACAAAGGGCTAATATCCAGAATCTACAATGAACTTAAAAAAAATTTACAAGAAAAAAACAAACAACCTCATCAAAAAGTGGGCAAAGGATATAAACAGACACATTTCAGAAGAAGACATTCATGTGGCCAATAAACATACGAAAAAAAAGTTCAGCATCACTAGTCATTAGAGAAATGCAAATCAAAACCATGAGATACCATCACACACCAGTTAGAATGGTGATTATTAATAAAAAGTCAGGAAACAACAGATGCTGGCGAGGCTGTGAAGAAATAGGAATGCTTTTACACTGTTGGTGGAGTGTAAATTAGTCCACTGTGATTCTTAAAGATAGGCTATAAAAATTGTTTTATAATCCATTACACAATGGTTTTGAAACAGGGAATGGATTGACCAGCAACTATCCTCATTTTTTATGTGGAAGCTTGTTTGATAATTACTTCCCAACTTTCTTTCTCAGATGATGCTCTCTTTATATGGTGAAAAATGAAATTATAGTACCTTAATACAGGAATTTATTTGGCTCATCCAACTATTTTTATGTTGCATATTTAAGAATCTATTAGATCATCAATACTCTGAATACTCTGAATTATTAAAGGAAACGGTATTTTTAGGGGAGAGTCTAATAAAGATTTTGAAGAGAGAGAAAAAAAGAGATTTGAAAAAGTATAGAAAATTGGAGAAAACATTTGATAAAGCACAAACCGTATTTGAGAAAACCAGGCCCACAAATAAGATCTGATTATCCTACCACCTGCTTCTTTAATTCTCAGGGTAAAGACTTCACAGGGCTCCATGACTTTACTGGATGCCCTATGTCTTTATTTATCTTTTGCCTTACTACAAACTTACTATGGAAGATTGAAATTCATGAGACTAGTGGTACGAAGACAGGATTTATCCCAAGGCAAAGCAATTTTGGATGTATATGTTTGTTTGAACCCTGACACTTATTTGTATTGAAATCTTTTTGACTACGTTAAGATGGACTACTGTCTTTCTGAGCTTCGCCATAATCATTTGTTGGGCCTAGGTGATAGATGCTAATAAAACCTTCATAAGATCTCTATCTCCCAATTCGGTAAAAACAGTCTCACCTTGTTTATTTATGGTTTTGGCTGTCTAATAAAATTCAGTTTCCTGTCATGTATTGAAGCATAATTCTATAAAAAAATTATCTGCAATAAGATATGCTCGTACAAATGTATTACATACGATTTTTAAAAATTATTTATTCACTTGATTATATCAAAACTTCAGAGAGAGCTTAAGAACACATAATCGGTTATGAGAGCTCTTTGAATATGTTTCATCCTTTCATAATTTGTCTATTTTTCCCCTTTCAAAACTCAAAATGGAAGGGAGGATTTATCTGCAAGGTAAATAATAATACACTGTAGTATAGAAAGTTATACCTGTACAAAATGCATCAGAAGCATCCATGACTAACAGCTTTATTTCTTCTCTCTTTGTCTCAAGTATTTTTCTCAGGTATTCTTTCATGTTTTTGTCTTCGTGTGACCAAACACTACAAGTTTAGTTGAGGATTTGTAAATATTCCCCACCCCTGATAAACTCTGATAATTTGTTTTTCCCATACTATTTGAAACATACTTCTGCAATGCCAAATTTGTACAGAAAACCTTTTAACAATACAACAAAATCAATTGTAAGAGAGATAAATGAGATGTTTTAATGGGTTTATATTAAATCAGAATGAAATTTATTTTCACAAAAGGATCCCTATGTACAATTAGTTTCTTTCACAGTGTATTCCAGAGTCTTATGAAAACATATCAGCAATAAAAAACTTCTAAAAATTTCTATCAGGAATGTTTTTTCATGGACAATAAATATAACTTAAGGCACTTTACGTCATATGCTTTTCCAGAGGGTTTGGTTCAACACACACTTGAGAATTATATTCAAAATATTTTCATCCAGACATTGCCAGCCAGAATGTGCCCAATTAGAACTGATGGCCAGTGAAGGCGCCAGGCCCTCGTTCTTCAGTGAGTAGATCTTGGGAGGTGGGATAATGAGGGAGTGACTGAGCAGTGGGGGCAGGGCTGCTGGTGGTGGGGAGTTGTTTTCCAACTTCTTTTAAATTACAATAATTTAACAACTATTCGGCTAACAACAATGTAGCTGGACCATGCATTCTTCACCCTATACTAATTGAGTACCTTTCAATATTATTCATATAGTACACACAATGGAAATTTTTAAAGTTGGGTATTTTGTTTATTAATCCAACAAATATTTATTGAGACCTACTAGGTGCTAGGCACTACACCAGACCCAGAAGAAAAGAAGACTAACAGGGCAACCCTCTGCAGAAGGAATCGCACTCATAGGCGAACTCTTATATAGTGTATATTAGATAATTTTCTACCCAACTTTCTTCTGCTCATACTTTGTTTATATTACTCTGCATTTGATTGGAATAAAAAGAGGACTGATCCAACACAGTCAATCTTCTCTATTTAAAATAAAGCCAGTTAAACTCATTTGCATAACTAGAAAAATTGATTTTTCAAGTCTACTACATTGATTCCAGACAGATCTGCTGAGTTTTAGAAAGTGTGACCCATAGTCCTTAGATTCTTGTTCTGTTGTCTCTGTCCTATGGAAGGGCATTCTCCTTTAAAAAATTCAGCTTTTTTTGCTGATGCTCTGTAGGCTGCCTTCTAATGAGGATGGTGTGGGCTGGGGTCAGGTTGTAGGATAAGTTGCAGAAAGCCCTAATGATCTGTCCGGAGCAAATCTTAGCACCTTAGGAAAAATGTGTGGCCCTTTAAATTTATGAAAAATTCTTCTCTGGGAGGGAGTGGGAGTGGGGAGGTGGAATAGAGTAGAGAAACAAAGATAGCCATCTACTTGGAGAAAGGAAGACATTTGAAGGAATCTGAATTGCAATCAATGAAAAAGAGTCTGAACTTATCTGAAATATACATTTTAAAATCATAAAGATAAATTACAGAGAGCTTAGGAAATAATTTTGTTTTAGAGAACTGTGTGACTGTGATGGTTAATATTGAGTGTCAACTTGATTGGACTGAAGGATGCAAAGTATTGTTCCTGAGTGTGCCTGTGAGGGTGTTGTCAAAGGAGATTAACATTTGAGTCAGTGGACTGGGAGAGGCAGACCCACCCTCAGTCTGGGTGGGCACCATCTAATCAGCTGCCAGGGCAGCTAGGATAAAAGCAGGCAGAGGAACATGGAAGGACTACACTGGCTAAGTCTTCTGGCCTCCATCTTTCTCCCGTGCTGGATGCTTCCTGCCCTGGAACATCAGACTCCAAGTTCTTCAGCTTTTGGACTCTTGGACCTACACCAGTGACTTGCTAGGGGCTCTGGGGCCTTTGGCCACAAACTGAAAGCTGCACTATTGGCTTCCCTACTTTTGAGGTTCTGGGACTCAGACTGGCTTCCCAGCTCCTCAGCTTGCAGATGCCTATTGTGGGACTTCACATTGTGATCATGTGAGTCAATTCTCCTAATAAGTTCCCCTTTATATATTCATCTATTCTATTCATTCTGTTCCTTTAGAGAACCCTGACTCATACAGCGGCTCAAAGGAATCTCAGTAAATCTGAGAAAGAAAAACCACCTCACCAGGCCCTCTATTTAAGGCTGGTAGCCACTGGTGAAAGTGATCATTAAACACTTGGAATGTAGCTGGTCCAAATAGAAATATGCTGTAAGTATATGAATTTCAAATATTTAGTACAAAAACACGTAAGATGTTACATGAATAAGTTTTATATTGATTACATGTTGAAATGATCATGCTTTGGATGTATTTGGATAAATAAATTATATTATTAAAATTAATTTCACCGGTGGGGGGTTGTTTTTCTGTTTTTTTCCTTTGTTTTCAATGTGGCTAGTAGAAAATCTAACATTATATGTGTAGTTCACATTTGTGGCTCACATTTTACGTCAGTTAGACAACACCAATCTACATTATTAGCTCATTATGGCCCAGAAGGAGTTAACTAATTGAGAGCTTTCTACTGAAGAGTGAGTGGTAGTTAATACAATACCTACCAGACTATGTCAAGAGTTTCTAAACAGGCCATAATTTCTTTCTAAATAATAGAGACATTTGCTTTAAATCTTTAGAATTCACTCTGGCTTTTGACCAGACATCAGGGTTAAAAATCAGCACATCTAACTTCTACTAGTCTCTCAGGGCAATCTGAGCCGACAGGTCTGGATAGAGTTGATGGAAGAGATCAAAATCATTCTAACTACTATTCTCGTGAAGAACCAATGCTGATCCTTTAAGAATGAAGATTCCAAACTTAAACTGTATTTGAGAACAAGGGCAGAGAAAGCTAACATTTCAAGGGAATGAGGAGAGTAGAAGAGATGATTGGATTATAACCAGAATTGTCAAAGAGAAGCAACTCTTTCTCTAAAGGCTGCCAGCCTCACATGGAGGCGATCAGGGGAGGCTGAACTTGGTGAGTGGGGTGGGGCTTTGGGATTGGTTTAATACTAGGCCAGGAGTGGTTGCTAGTCCCACAACATTTTCATTCTCCATTTGCTCTCTGATTCCCATTCTGCATCCTTATGAAAGTTTCTTTATAATGGAAGAGAGATTCTTGGCTACTGGCCATAAAGCACAGAGACACATTGCCTCCTAGACTGGAAATAAATTGACTTAAGGGAGGAATTCAAGAATGATACTAAGTTCATGCTTCCTTTTTTTTTTTTTTTTTTGCATTGTTATAAAGAACAGTGACTTTTCCCTGACCCTGTCCACACTCTCTTCCAGTTGTTTTTAGTTAGCATCACCTGTACTCCTATTGTCAACTTCTACTGGAGTTGACAATAACCAGGGAGAATGAGGAAAGGAAGTTGAGGTTAGGAAAACTAATTGTTCCAAGCCCTTTCCCAACTTTCTGCATCCATGTTCTTCAATTGTGTTGCTTGCCCTAGCTCTCCCCTTTCCCATAGATGCCATGATTAGAAAACACTTGCAGGGACTTTGGACCTTTGGTCTTGCTCCATACTCTTCATGACTTCTCAGACTTTGTCATTTACCAGGCCATTGCAGCATGAGTGTTCTGATGCTTGCATTTGGTCTGCCCTGCTTTTCTTGGCCTGCCTCTTGACTTTTTCCCCTCAAATCATTGTGGCAGACACCACTACACGGTGAGATTAAATTGTTCAACTGATAAAAAATAGCCCCCTTTTCTATTCTGCTAACATAAAAATCAGCCTGCATGTTGAAAATTCAATTTTCACTTCTCCTTGTCAAATAGGTAACATAGATCTTCTACACACCTGTTGTATCTGTACAAACATGTAGCTTATTATTAATTATAGAGCTTAAGACTTTAGCTCATGCTCCAGGACTTCAAAACCAGGATTCCTGCTTCATCTGAAGTTATAAATATTTAAACGTTGGCAATGAATCTTAAAGAAAACATAGAATGATTTATTCTCTAAGAAGGGGCCACTGTTAAGAAGTTTGGCATGAAGCATTTTTCTTAGCATTTGTAAGACAAGCCAACTTTTCAGCTCATGCATATTACTGGGATGAATGACATAGGGCTATTGTGATTCTGCATAAAGATATTACTAACCTCATAGAACTTAGAGAAGCAGGCCTGTGATGGAGCAAAAGAACTGTACTAGCAACATCCAAAATTAAAGACAGAGCCTAGAGAAATGTTTCTGCCAACATGTCCTATGATTTATTACTGAAAATCATTTCAAAATCTGAAAAAAATATTTTAAATCTGCACTTGGAGTAAACGGAGGGCCTATTTAAATTGCATAGTTATCATAAGAGTAAATCCATGACATTTTCCTATTTTGAGACTACAGTTACGGTGTTACATATATACACTACCATAAAATACAGACTTAAAAATAAAAACATGGCAACAACGCCACATGGAGATGTGTGTGTGTGCGGTCTGTGAGCCTCACTAACTAGTGAAGTCATTAATGTTCTAGCTACCAGTCTCCCACCATGCTTGATCCAATACTTGACCCAGCACAATTATAAATTACTGTATTCCAAGGATCTTTAGAATGACTCACAAACAATGCTAAAATATTAACCGCACAATTAAAATTAACATAAAGATAATTTGGCCATTTTTGAAGAATTGCCTCAATATGGGACACAGAAGCAGGCAAAGACTTGGTGTGGGTCAGGATGGCAGAGAGTCATGTCATCCAGCGCTCTCATCATGTCTTACCAATATCCTTCATGATATCAGTTGAGACCAAGGACCAGGATCTTCTAAGCTAGGGATGTTAGAAGGTGGGCCCCAGGGCTTATCAGACAATGTTGAATTATTCATTGGTTCTTCTGTTATCATGAGGGCCATTTACTATATGCTCCTGAGTGACAGTCCAGTTAACTGTTGGAAATGGATGTCCTAGTAGGACCTTGAGAGACACATGGAACTCCTGATGGAGTTCTAGCAATTTCCAGAAATGGATAGAACATGAAAGTAGAAATTTAATTCACAGCAAATTTTCTGCAGAGTTTCAAAATTGCCAAAAATATTCAACATATCCTGGTTAATTTTAAGTCTTAAGCTTCTATAATGGGGGGATGGGGAGGAAAGAGGTGACAAATTAAAATATCTAAGGGTCCAAAGTAAAACAATACAAGTTAAGGGAAACATGACACAGGAGAACTGAGATTATAAGAAAGCAGCCCCTCATCAGCTCCAAAGGATTATTGCCAAGGGTTGCTCAACCTCCTGAAATCCAGAGAGGTTGGAACTCTAGATATTTTTAATGCAAAATTCTCTATTATAAAAATATTTTGTTTTCAGCAAAACATATCTTTTATCTGTGCGTTATCTCAAGCCATATAGCCTCAAATTCCTGGTCTGGGGTCTAAAGATTCTTAGAATTACCAATCATCTACTGAGTTTCTCTCCTTAGTGTATTAAAGCATTGAAAAACAGCACTCTCTGAGTCACTGGGAACTCAGACCATGAACAATTGATTCATGAAGAAAACTCACTTTTATATTGTTCCACAAAGGTTACATGCACTCTCATCTGTAGCATTTAAACTTGCAAATTGTGTACTTGAGTGAGTTACAAAACAAGGGGTGGCAAAACCTCATTTAATTAAGAAGGTGTTAATGGAATACTTTCTGTGTGCCAGGCATGAAGCAAGTCTGTATGGAAATAGTAGAAAATGTAATTTGGCTTGCATCTTGAAGGAGCTCACAGTTCATAAAATCATGAAGGAGTTAAAATGTTAGCAGTGTTGTTGTGAAATACATACACTGTAATGCAATTTGTTAGAGAAACAGCCAGGTAAACACTGGGTGTTTCCCCACTGACTTGGCAAGCATCCTGACAATTTTATTGAATTTGTGCCTTTTTCCCTCTCAGTTGCCCATTTTCTGATAGACATTACACATGAACAGTGGAAAAACCCAAAACCTTTACTGAAAAGTTGAAGAGGAGAGTAAAAGCTTGGGAGAGGTCGGGGGACTGACTAAATACCTCATTTATACACAGAGACTCATTAAGGTCTCATTGCCTTTATTGAAAAATAAAAACAAAGATGTGATTCATTCAGATGTTAAATTTTGCTAATTATTACAGATTAGTATTCAGCACTGAAATAAGCGACTCTTCAACTCTATGCTTTGCTTTGAATAAAAGTACCTGCTTTCTTCATTACTTCTTCTGAATAACTCCTGGGAAAATACTGAAATCAAGTCCCTGTTAGCTAATATTTGTCCTAACTATTGGAAACAAAATCAAAGTTCATACTTAATGGACATTTAGCTCTTCAGCTAAATGATGTGTTCTCTGATTAAGACCTAATATAGAAGCTCCCAGATGACTGAGAAATTCATTCGACATTTGTCTAAAGTAACAAGGCACTCTCTGAAACATTTTCAGTGTGTTTAGGTATTTTCCTCATCTATCTCTAGTAGATACCTTAAAGGAATAAGACCTGCAGTGTTCCACAGCTCAACATGCTTGGTAATTATTTCCTATTATAATGATGATCATGTAGGGAACTGTTTGGCTTTGATTCAGACAGAGATTTCTAACGTATTCATTACCTCATTAGCATTTCCCTTAAGAATTTTGACAAGAGGCTAAAGAGGTAAGAGGTACAAAGTTATCTTCTATCAAGACTGTATTCATCCTTCTATTGAAAGAAAATTTAAGTACAACAGTTAGTGGAATGCAAATTCTATGAGAATTTCAAAAAGAAAAAAACAATAAATTAAGTATAATTATTTCAAAGAAGCTACTCATTTAGTAAAAATAAGACTTTTCAGTTATTTGATATAGTAAAATCAATTGTTTTAGAACTAAAATTGGGGCATCAATGACAGAGAAAGTTTTCACGAAGACATACAGATATTCAATTTATTGCTTTTCCTTCAATGTTAAGACTGAAAGACCTTCATACCATGGGTCAAGTAGTTAGAGTGTTTCACACATCTGTTAGGGAGCAGGGGCAGGGAAGAGGGAAAGGAGAACCTTGGAACACCTGCCAGTGCTTCTAGTTGTCCCCAGGAGGGCACTCGGCTGGGAGTGGACTCAGGCACTGTGGCACGCAGAACAGGAGAGTGGCAAAGCAGCTCTCACTTAAAGAACGCTGGGCCGAATGATTAACCTGGTGACAGTTAACAAGATTTCCTCTGTGTCTACATAGTTCCAGTCTCCAGGCTTCTTTAACTAAAAAGCCCCATTAGAATTGTTGGCAGTTCCTGAAAAGGTTTCTAAAGCTGGGCCTCTTACACAAGTTTTGCTTGGCCAGAGTGGTTTTCCTCCTTTCTATCACTTGTCTACAGTGATATATGGAAGGACCTGGAGACCTTCTTAAGTTTCTTCTTAGTCCCCTCTGCAAAAGGAGATCAGGGAAAACAAGAGGGCTTAATAATGCCCCAAACTCTCAAATTTTGCCTTGAGAACTCTGTTTGAGGTGATAGCAACAAATTCCAAAATGAAGGTGAAAGAAATGTAAAATAATCTCCCACATTTTGATGTGATCATCCACAAATGTATGCTATAGACCAAGCCAATTTTCCTCCTCAAATTTTGGTTGCTGTCATTGAAGAACATCCTAATTATGCTCTTTAAAATATCAGTTTCCTCTTTTAAACAGTAGTTGTCCTTTGACATAGAAATGCATGTAACCTGACAGGAACATGAGTCTGCTTTTTTGTTGACAGTCATATAGAGAGCATCCCACACTAAAGTGGTGGTCCTTCAACCTTGGTGTGGATAATATTCACTCATGAACTTGAAAAATGCTGATTATTAGGCCCATCCATAGAAATTGTGACTCAGTAGGTTTGGGCTGCACCTCAGGAATCTTTTTAACAGTGAAACCCAAGTTATTATAAAGTAGGTGGGCCATGGATCTTACAGAAACACTGGAGTAGAGAACATGTCTTCAGAGGAGAAATGAGCAATTGGAGATCTATCAGTGAATAGCCTTGAAAGATTTTATATGTGTGTGTGTATGCATATGTGTGTGTGTGTGTATATATATATATATATATATATATATATATAAAATGCACATTTATCTATTAAAAATGTGAGTGCTTTGCTTATAAGTCCTCCCAGAGTAACTCCAGTGAGCAAGGGATGGGACAAGAAATAATAATCTATTGGCAAGGTTAAGTTATTTACTCAAGGCAAGTTAACAAATCTGTTTGAACAGCTGTTGGAACTAGAGCTTCCAGCTTCTTGAGTCCTATACTCTCTGTATATGAGATATGCATTTTCACAGCTATGAAACACATGCTGCATTCCACACTATCAGTTCTTCTGAAATATTACATGATACTTCCACTGTATCTATTATATGGACATACATATCGCATGCCAAATATCTCAAATGATAGTAGAATTTGGAAATGTTCCTATTGTCCAGGCCATTGTCCATACTTGCTACAGTGGCTTCAACACCTACTACCTACTCTTCAACTCGCTAAAATTTACACTCTTTCCACCAGTCCATTAAACCTGCTATCGCCAAGGTCACTCACAATTTTCTCTTTGCAAAATCCAGAAGGTGCCATTTGGATCAAGGTTATGGAGCAAACATAATTTTGGATCTCACTTTCTGCAACATAATTCTTGAGATGATATAAAGATTTTTAATAAGGGATAAATCTACAACTTTACTAAGAAATGAGGAAGGCTAAAATCAATATAGCAGAAAATTTGAAAAATTACTAAAATATTAACAACAAATTGATAGATTGAAAAAGAATAAGAATGGAGAAACTGGGGACCACAATACCACACAGAAGAAAACTACCAAAGTTTTCAGTGATACTTCAAAGTAAAGAATTAAAGATGTTCATAACAGTTTTGTCTCTGTTGCTACTCTCCACTCTCCCACTGAGCTGAAAAGCACTGTTTTCAAATAGGTCAATAACCTTAAAATTGCTCTCTAAAAAGGGAGGTAATCCTCTTAGGGTAGTCTTCTTTTAAGAATGCTGAGCTCTGGCCAGGCGCCGTGGCTCACGCCTGTAATCCCTGCACTTTGGGAGGCAGAGGCTGGTGGATGATGAGGTCAAGAGATTGAGACCATCCTGGCCAACATGGTGAAACCGCATCTCTACCAAAAATACAAAAATCGGCTGGGTGCAGTGGTGCATGGCTGTAGTCCCAGCTACTCAGGAGGCTGAGGCAGGAGAATCGCTTGAACCCTGGAGGCAGAGGTTGCAGTGAGCCGAGATTGTGCCATTGCACTCCAGCCTGGCAACAGAGTGAGACTCTGTCAAAAAAAAAAAAAAAAAGAAAAAAAAGAATGCTGAGTTGTAATTTATGCTATTATGAATATAAAAACATAGTTTACAAGCAGTACTAATACTTATAAAGCAGCTATTATGTGTTGGGCCCTGTTTCAAGCAGTTTCCAAGCTCTGATTTATTTAATCTTCATGATAACCCTATAGTGTGGATTCTGCTACTTTCCCCATTTTAATGAGAAACACAGATGTCAAGTGACTTGCCCAAGGTCACACAGCTAATGCACAGTGTAGCTGCGATATATGCTCAGGGAGCTGTGTAGGTCTGTGTTTTTAGCCAGTACGCCACTTAGATGTCAATAGCAATCACAGAAAGATGGGGAAAAAAACACAACTGGACCCAGGAGGAAAGTGAATGAAATGCTGTACTGCCTGGACCTTTTTATTTTGGAAATTGGATGAGGTAGTGTTTAGTCCAGTCCTATATTCTGACAACTGGAAAAATCCATAGTCACTACCTGTCCCAGTCAGGCTAGCTTTTCATACAAAGGGACAACAGGTATTTGAGAAAAATCAATCCGGAAGGGGCAAAAACCAAGATTAACAAACAATATCTGATGATGAGAAAAATAAATTATATAAAGAACATAAGAGAACTTTTAAAATATTCTGAATAGTACCCTCAGGAATAGAAGAGAATATTTAATCCATAAAACAAGAAAAGTTTGCAATCAGAGTAGGAGAAAGAGTTCTCTGAAATGAAATGTATAATTACTGAAATAAAAACATCCAAAGATGGACCAAATTCTCGAAAGGACATAGTTGAGGATTAGATTGGTAATTTGGAAAATGAAATTAAGAAAGTCTTTTAAAACATAGAACAAAAACCACAAAAAGCTTGAAAAACTGAGACATGAAGTGTTAGCATAACTTCAACATCTGCGCAGGGCGCAGTGGCTCACACCTGCAATCTCAGCACTTTGCGAGGTTGAGGCAGGCGGTATGACTCGAGGTCAGGAGTTGAAGATCAGCCTGCCCAACATGGTGAAACCCCTGTCTCTAACCAGAATACAAAATTAGCCGGGCACAGTGGCTCGTGCCTGTAGTCCTAGCTATTTGGAAAGCTGAGGCAAGAGAATTGCTTGAACCCGGGAGGCAGAGGTTGCAGTGAGCAGAGATCTTGCCACTGCACTCCAGCCCGGACCACAGAGTGAGACTCTGTCTCAGAAAAAAGAAAAACAAAAAAGGAATTTCAACATCTGTCTAAAAGAAATTTCCAAAAGAGAGAACCAAGACAAAAAAATAAGGAATAATAAAATAAAATTTCTCTAAATTGAAGAATGACACAAGGCTCAGATTGAAAGGATTCATTGAATTCTGAGCAGTGAAATAAATTCCGGTGATGGGGAAAGAGACAATAACTTTGAGGTACGTAAGAATAAATCCACAAACTACTGTGCAAGATATAATAAAATAATATTGAAATATATAATAGAAGCCCCACATACATAGGAAATTCCACTATTTGAAGGTATTAAGTCTCCTAAAATTGATCTATAGTTCACTGAAATTCCAATAAAAATCTTAGTAAGAAATCTGTAAAACTTCAAAAGATGATGATAAAATTCATATGGAAGAATAAAGAACCAAGAATAATTAAGAGAGTGCTGAAGAAGAATAAGTTACCTATAATATATTCAATCTTGTTATACAATCAGAGTAATTAACACCACGTGGTATTGGTACAGAAGGAGATGAACAGTGGAAAAGAATAGGGAACTCAGAAATTTGGAAATTTAGTACACAACAGGAGTGGAGGAAAATTAGTAGGAAAAGGATGAGCTAGTCAGTTTTGTTAGGACAAATGATTTTGCATGTTATTCATGATTCTTACCTCCCACAAAACAGAAAATTAATTTTAGATGGATTAAAACTCTAACTGTGCAAGGTTGACTTTGAAGCTTTTGGAAGACAACACACTGTAAGATCATGAGAGTAAAGCTGACCTGACAACGATAAGCTTTGACCAAGCAATTTCATTTTTAGGTAAAAAAAAAAAACAAAAAACTAGAGGAATTTCCACCCTATATATACAAGAAGGTTTGTACCAAAAAGGCTCTTTTTACAATTTCTTGTGACAGTAAAAAACTAGGAAAAAAGCTAAAATAAAGAAATTGAGGTATATACGTACATATAGTGAAAAGAAAAATAAATAAAATTGAATTATATAAAATTATATACTGTACATATAAATGTTTTTAAAAGCATCATGGGGCCGTGTGTGGTGGTTCACGCCTGTAATCCCAACACTTTGGGAGGCCGACCGAGGCAGGCGGATCATGAGGTCAAGAGAACAATACCATCTGGCCAACATGGTGAAACCCTGTCTCTACTAAAAAATATACAAAAATTAGTTGGGTGTGGTGGCATGCACTTGTAACCCCAGCTACTCGGGAGGCTGAGGCAGAAGAATCGCTTGAACCCAGGAGGCGGAGATTGCAGTGAGCCGAGATCATGACACTGCACTCCAGCCTGGGCGACAGGGTGAGACTCTGTCTCAAAAAAAAAAAAAAAAAAAAAACCATCATGGAAAAAGTGTGGACTGACACATGTTTTAAAAGTGCAGATTCCTCATATATGAAATTTCAAAGCATGCATCTTTTCATATTATTTATAGAAATACATGCATATAGTAAAAATACAAATTCATGCATAACAAAGAAACAGTCCAACTTTAGAGGAATGGCTCCTTCTGAGAGAGTGAGAAGTAAACAAGACCAAGAAGAGCTATCCAGGCCTTTCAATTAAATCTGAAATGCTTTATTGTATCTGTAACATTTTATTGTATCTGTAGCATAGTGGATGTTAGTTATATTATATTATCTGTGATTTTCTGTACGTTTTTAACACTTCATGAGAAATTTAGCTTGACAAAAGACACTGGACTTATTAAAGTGAGTAATGTGTTTTCTCATAGCAAATAAGTCAACTTCTCTAGCACCTGGGAATATCTCAGCAGGAAATGTCTAATAGTAATTGCTCACACAAACACTTTAATATGCCCTGAACAAGAATATAACCTCCTATAATGATTTTGAGTGCACACTTTATATTCCAAGGGCCTCTTGGGAGTAACAAAGGAAATTCAAGTGGAAAGCCCCATCCAACTGGCAGCTCCTGGTCCCCTGAGGCAATCTGCTACTCTAAGCAGTAGTGGAGGAACAATTCTCACACTCTCAGGAAGGATTTAGACCATCTTTGGTCCTGTATTTGGATTCATTATTGGGACTGCCTACTGGAAAGCCTACTCTAGGGACCAGGGATAATTGAAAAGAGTGGGAGTGGGAGAAGGCAGTGCACTTCTTCAAAATTTGAAACATTTCTCTTCTAATAAAAGTAAGTTTGAGGGGGTTGTTATCATCCACAGACACAGACAATAGTGAGAACACACACAACTAAGGTCCTATATGATGGGTGGACATCACAGGTGAGGTCCTAACACCTAGAAAAGCCCAGGACAGCCCAGGACTGAACCTTGACATCTAGTTACAGTGGTGGAGTTCTGTGCAGCCATGGAAAAAGAATCCTAAGGACCTCATGGTTAGTCATCTTCAGAGCTGACTTTCCCACAGAACAGCTCTGCTCTTGCCAAACAACGAATGATCACACTGTGGGTCCCAGAGAATGCTGAGCCTGGAACTCAGAGATACACTTCTATGGGAGGACATTGGCTGCTGTTCTTTTATATCAGTTTGGGATTAAAATAGGGCTTTGTTCTCTTAATATGTAAACTAGAACCCTTAACTTTTATAAAGCACTTTCAAATACACGATTCATTAGATGCTTACAACCTCCTAGTTTTGCTGATTTTGGATTGTTGGGGAAAGTCACAAAAGTTGAGAAGAGGCAGAAATGGGGCATCCTTAGCCTATTTTTGCTGCTGTAACAGAATACCTGAGACTGGGTAATTTAAAAGGAACAGAATTTCATTTTCTCATAGTTCTGGAGGCTGGGAAGTCCAAGATCAAAGTGCTAGCTCCTGGTATGGTTCTTCTTGCGCCCTCATAGGGTGGAAGGAGGAAGGGCAGGAGAGGATATGCTGCCTCCTCACATGGCAGAAGAGCAGAAGAGAGAGAAGTCATTCCTGTAAGCCCTTTCAATAACAGCATTAATTCATTCATGAAGGTGCTGTCCTCATGACCTAGACACTTCTCAAAAGGCTCCACCTCCCAACACTATTGCATTGCGGATTAAGTTTCCAACACATGAATTTTGGGGGACATATTTAGTCCATAGCAGAGGCTCTAGGATAAGGTAGAGAAACAGAATTTTTAGGGAATGGAAAGCTTCACAGGCACATTCCTTGGCTTCAGGTCAAGATCTCAGGCACTATCATTCTTTCCCCACAGTCATCCCAGAAAATGGCTTGTCTTGTTTCTTTGTCCACAACCAAGTGTTGCTTCAAAACTTAACTCAGGAACTAATTATTCATCTAGTACAGAAAAAACAGTCTCACAACTTTTTTCTAGCTCTCTAGTAAAAAAAAAGCACAAAACCAGCCCATTGAGGTTTTCTAATTGTTTCACATTGAAAGAGTGAGAAAAGGCTTCTATCTCAATTCCTATTCTCAATTCAGCTTATAGAGCAGTATCTTCCAGGACAGCAGAAGTGCTAGGCTGGCTGTCTCAGGATCATCTATGATGCTTGTTAAAATAAACATGGATGGGTCCTATTGCTAGGGATTTTTTTTTTTTTTTTTTTGGAGACCAAGTTTCGCTCTTGTTGCCCAGGCTGGAGTACAATGGTGTGATCTCAGCTCACCGCAATCTCCGCCTCCCACGTTCACGTGATTCTCCTGCCTCAGCCTCCTGAGTAGCTGGGATTACAGGCGCACGCCACCACGCCAGGCTAATTTAGTATTTTCAGTAGAGACAGGGTTTTGCCACGTTGGTCAAGCTGGTCTGGAACTCCCTACCTCAGGTGATCCGCCTGCTTCGGCCTTCCAAAGTGTTGGAATTACAGGCATGAGCCACCGTGCCTGGCCGGGATTCTTATTTAATAGGTATGAGGTGGGCCCTAACATCTGCATTTTTTCCCAAAGTTTCATATGTAATTCTTAGGAATAGCTAATTTGAGAAATTATGACAGAAGGAAAAGACAAGATCATTGTGAATGCTTTAAGTAGAAGTTTAGGGTGCACGTAGGACTGAAGATTTATCTATATTTCAAAGAAGTTCTCATAAAATTTTAGCAAGGGCTTTCAAACGAAGGAACTTGAAAATAATGTAGCCTTCACATATTTTTATTTCGACATTCAATATTACATGATATAATAAGTAATGCACTGGTTCTGGCTTGTAGAGATTGGGAGAGCCAGTTGTTAAATTTTTGGAGATTTTGTCATTCAGTTGTTAAACTATTGGTAGCTTGAAATCAGCTAGGGTGAAAGTATTCACATTATGAAAATCAGGAAATGCTACAAAGTAGGGCATTAACGCCCTGGGGAGCTTGTTGTAAATTTACCATCCATCCCACTGGCTGTAGAGGATGTAAGGAACAGTGTATTATAAACATGAACATTTTACTTAGTACTATTCTGTCACTCCTTTAAATGTATTCAATTGAAACTAATACCAAAAATATTTGATATCCACCAACCATTATCCACTTGAAAAATGCAGAACAATCTCTTCTTTCATAGATCCAAAATTTACATTATCCCACTTTCTGAGTTCATATTTCCTTTTGACAATCCGTCATAGGATTTTATTCAGATATAACATTTTAAACTTAAAAGTCTGCTTTTGTTCATCTAATTACATTTCTCTGTAATAGAATAGGTACGAAAATTGAAATTAGAGAGTTTTAAAATTTTCTATGATCATAGTGGTCTAAGTTTAAAAAAAATTTTTCTGGACTGAGTTATTAGTACTGTTATTAGACAACTGATCAAACAACATAAATATATTAGTAAGGTAAAAATGATTATTGATTATAAAAAGCATGTTTTAGAAATGCATCTTTGAATACAATGAATGGCCTATTAAAATTAGTTATATATTCAAGGATAAATATTATCTATTGCTAGCAAGAGACAGGCCCTACTGAAAAAAAGTTGTTAATAAATAGAAATGAAAATAATTTAGTTATATGAATGTCCCTCAAATCTCGAAAGTCCTTCTTAGTTACAGGCCAAAAATCACATGGTGATTTGGATCTCAAAAATGGTCCTTGATGTGTGAAATGTGTGGAAGCTGCTGCAGATGAAAAACAGGACCTGGGGTCAAACACTCCAATTTTAATCACTTAGCATCCTGCCTCTGTGACCTTGGATCATTTATGAAGTTTCTGATTCTTTCACGTTACTTATCTGCTAGATAAGTGAATAATATCCCCATCATGTAGGGCTGATATGAGGATGAAATGAAGTAATAAAAAGAAAATGTCCTTGCCTCATTTCACATACCGTAACGTCCTCTAAGTTCATCTGTGCTGTCACAAATAGCAGGATTTCATTCATTTTTATGTCTGAATAATATTTCACTGTGTGTATGTACCACATGTGCTGTTGAGTCCATATCTTGGCTATTGCGAATAGTGCTGCAATAAACATGGACGTGCAGATATCTCTTTTAACAAATTGATTTCAACTTCCTTGGAGATAAACCCAATAGTGAGGTTGCTGAAACATTTGGTTGCTCGATTTTTAGTTTTTTGAGGAAACTCCATACTGGTTTTCACACAGGCTAATACTGCCTGACCTCCTGCATATGTGGAATCTACAAAAGCTGATCAAATGGAAGGAGAGAATTGAATGGTAGTTAGCAGGGGCTGAAATGATTACAGCTTAGGGAGGATGGGGAGACGTTGGTCAAAGGATACAAAACTACAGTTAGATGGGAGGAATAAATTTCAAGAGAAATTTATTTACAGCAAGGTAAAATTTACCTTACTTTACCTTACAGCAAGGTGACTATAGTTAATGATAATATAGTGCATTCTTGAAAAATTTAGAGTGGATGGTATGTACTCTCACCACAAAAATGATAACTATGTGAGGTAATTCATTTGCTAATTAGCTAGATTTAATGACTCCACAATGTACATGTACTTTAAAACATCATGTTGTATGTGATGAAAACATACAGTATTATTTCTCCATTTAAAATAAGTAAACTTAAAATTTTAATTTTTTTAAGTGCAGTGAGAATGTGAGTGTTCAATACATGGTAGCTCTCATTTTTAAAAATTTAATTATTTTAGGAACTTTTTTATTTCATAATGTGAGATACACGAGTAGGCTATTCTTATAAAAGGTCATAAGGAAATATAAGATCTGGGTGGTAAAAAAAAAAAAAAAAAAAAAAAAAGGAGGATTTTTAGAGGCTTCCAGGAGGCCCAGGAACTCCTTGGTAGGCCTAGGTATTTAGAATACAGGCTGCTTTTTTTAAAGGATCTTACATTCTTTTTGTGGAACTAAAGCCACAATGGTGAATTTTGGTGGAGAGGAACACATCAGGACTCTTACAGTCTCATGCAGTGGGATGTCTCTGCCAAATTCCTAGAGTATTTAATGGGAAATATTGATATGAATCTTTTTTCAGGTCCATGAGAACAGTTGGCCTCCTAAAAGTCCTCGTCCTTAGGCAATGAGGAGTGGATCTGTTGTCAATTTAGGGTTGTGTAGTCAACTTTATAAACAGGAGTATATTAGAAAATGCTTATTCAGCAGAGTGCAGACTGGCTTTGGTAGAAAAACCTTTTAAGAAAACTTACAAGAGCCTTTGGGTCACTGCTCATCCCCTCCAAGTGACACAATGACTAAATGTTTGTGAACTTAATAACTTGAATCATACCAGACTAGGAAGAAACATGAAGTCTTAGTAAATCTTATTTCTTTTTTTCCCTGAAACCAGTGGAAAAAAATATATTCACTAAACAGTATTTCTGAAAGTTTGGACCAGTCAAGACTTTAATTAAAAAGCCAAATATCTCTGTTGATGAATTTTAAGCCAATAGGAAATTGAAGATCAAACTTCAAACCTCTCAGGAAAACAGTTTTGAAAGGAAATGCTCACAGACCCACCGCTGGGTGCTGCTATGATAAACAGATGAACCCTTCCATATGTGCCTAAATTCCAGTTACACCCATTGGCCAGAGCCATTATTGGCCAAATCCTGCTGCTAAAACCGCTAGGCACTGATGAGAGATGTGCCAGAAATAATAAGCTGGAGCTTAGGCAAAACCCAAGAGGAAACACTTGATGTCAGATATGAGTTTGCCATTGTTTTGAGGGAACATGGATGGAGGAAAAAGTATATGCCTGTGTGTTTGAGAATCAATGTATATACCTTGACTATCAGAATGGATCTTATTTTCCTTGGCCGTTCAAAACTGACACAAGATCATCTTTTGCTGATATTTACTTTAATGGTGACATTCATTTCCAGGCTGCTATCCAGAGTTATTCTAAGATTAAGAATGCTTTTAAAAATAATAAATATATGAAATAATAAAACATCAAGCAGATGTTTATAAATGTTAGTCAAGTTCAATTAGTGTAATTGTGACACTATATCCACTCAGGGGGAACTGATTTTGCTAGAGGGGACAAATAATCTCCTAGGCCTCCCATGCTTATACTGAGTTTTTATCATTACTAGTATGTGGCAGGGAAGCTGCATCGGGAAAATCTCACAAAACACATGCCTACTCTCTTTCCTTATATGCTCCTGTGGCTGTTTCTACCAAGATGCCCCAGAAAAACCATAACTGAATCCTAGATGGACAAACCAGTAGTTCCTTTAAACAACCAAAAGCCACATAGACTTTGAAAGCCGATAAATGTTAAGCTGACCCAGAATCGTGTAGTTTCTGGACTTGGCTCTCCTATTTAGCAAGCCACAAGGCAATTTAACTTGCCACTTAGGAGAGTTCAGTGAAGCCACTTCCATCTGAATTGTATAATAATGTTTATAATCCCCATAGTACCACTAAGAATCATAGAATTTTAGATCCAAAATGGACCTGGGAAATGATAATATCCAACAGATAAAATTCAATAATATCCAAAAGTTACTTAGTATATATTATGTGCCAGAATTGTATTGTATTATTGAATGTCTACTAAGTCCCAGATCTTGAAACTACAAAAGTTGACATAATTGGCCCCACCCTTAGAGAGCTCACAGTATAGAAGGAAGAAAAATTCATACAGAACAAAATTAAACTACGATATGACCAAGCTCACCAACAGAGATACAGACACGGGAGCATGAAGGAGTTAATAATTAATGTTTTAAAAGTTAGTGACAGTCTCCTGGAAAATGTAAATTTTTGTTCTGTTGGGAAGGAGAAGGTATATGTCATCCAGCAGAAAGGTGGGGGAGAATGATAGAGGGAAGAAGGCCAGAAGGTAAAGGTATTCCAAGAATAGAAACCAGCAAGAACAAAATAAACAAACAAGCACAGAAGTGTTAGCCTGTGTGCTGTATTTGTGTAACATGAGTAAAGTCTGGAGTGACTGAAGTGTAGGTGAGTGGCAGAAAAATGCTGTTTGACTGCTTTACTAAGAAGCCTAAGCTGATGTTAAATAGGGAGGAACCTCGGATGAGTTTTAGCAACTTAGGGTAGCATAAAGGATGATTGAAAGGAGAAGATTGAGGAAGAGGCTCTGAACATAGTCGGGGGCAAGCAAACTATGCTAGTACTGATGAGTTCTGAATTGGAGCACTGAATGAAATCAGTTAATGAGAGGCCAGTGAAGTCTTAAGTTTCCTTTTCCTTAATCCCAAGATTTTTGTTTTCTGTCTGATTCTACATACTGAGAAAACACTGGGTGAAAAGTTACCCGAGGTTCAAGTAAAAGTGCAGCACGACACCCTATTTAAGAGCAGAGGTTGCCTCCTCTGACATCCTGGCACTATAGTTATCTGCAGGGTTCGTGTTCAAAGCCTGGCGTCAATTGCAATGTGGGGGATTTAAGGGAAAAATCAGTCATAGAAAACCATAGGAAGATATGATCCTCAGCTGCCTGTGGAAAACTATCCTCAGCAGGACTTTGGTATTGTGAAATATTTTAATAATAATGCAGGCCTATGAATTTCTGGTATTAAACAATGTGCCAAATACCTGGCAGCCAGCACAGCTGGAGCAGCGGTGGGACTGGAGCCCCAGGGTTGCTCCCGCCCTGCTCTTGCGCTCTCTGCTTCCACTTGTGGGTCCCAGCAGAAATGTTCTTCACTGAGGCAAAGGATTGCTTTGCGGCTTAGGGACATCGAGGCAGTCTCCTTGTACCAGTCTTTCATAGTTTTGCTTAGCCACTGCTTGCCTGCCTGACTTCTGCATACTTCTGACCACATTTAACCAAGACCCCTGCTTTGCTCACATCTGGCTCTGTCATCTGTAATTTCTTAGCCAACACCCCAAATCTAGAGCTCTTCAGGGATCTGGTACAAATAACTAAAATGGCTCTGAGATAAAAAATATACTTGTACAAAGTAAATTTTTAATGGTACGATTTGAATTATGACCACTTAAAGAGAAATATGGTTGGCTTTTACCTTCTTTTTCCTACTCATACTTAGAAATGATTCCAGTTGTTTTGGAATGTTTTGCCAACTATTCTCTGCCTGTTTTAATGATATCTGCCTAGATTTTTTTTCTGTCTTTCAGCTTAATAAAATGAATGAAAAATATTTTCTGAAGTTAATAATAAATATAAAACTATTTAAAAATCTGATAGAATATTAGAATTAGGAGAATGGGGGCTATAAAATATGACCTGTCTCCCAATTTATGAACACCTTCTATGAAATCACGGACAATTTTCACCAGGACACTCTCACTGACAGCTAAACTATAAAAAAAAAAAAAAATGAACAAACAAAAAAAATTTTTTATCACCTTTTATCCATTTATCACCTTTGACATGTAGATAACCTCAGCTACAGTTGACCCTTGAACAATGCAGGAGTTAAGGGAACTGACTCCCTGCAATGTTAGAAATACAAGTATAACTTTTGACTCCCTAAAAACTTAACTACTTAATTGCCTTCTGTTAACTGGAAGCCTTGCGGTGACACAAACGGTCAAATAACACATATTCTGTAGATTGCATATATATTATATACTGTATTCTTACAATAAAGGAAGCTAGAGAAAATAAAATGAAGGCCATTATCTTCAGCAGGCTAATGCAGGAACAGAAACTCAAATCTGTGGATTCTCACTTCTAAGTTGGAGACAAATGGTGAGAACGCATGGACACAAAGAGGGGAACAACAGACACTGGGGCCTATCAGAGGGTGGAAGGAGGGAGAGGATCAGGAAAAATACTAATGGGTACCAGGTGATGAAATAATCTGTATAACAAACCCCCATGACACAAGTTCACCTAGATAACAAACCTGCACTTAAAAGTTAAATTTGTATGGCTGAACTTTAAAGTTAAATTTTAAAAATCATAAAGAAGAGAACATGTATTAATGAATATGTTCATTAAGTGAAAATGGATCATTGGAAAGATCTTCATCCTCTTTGTCTTCACACTGAGTAGGATGAGGAAGAGGAGGGGGAAGAAGTAGGTTGGTCTTGCTGTCTCAGGAGTGGCAGAGGCAGAAGCAAATCTGCATATAAGTGGACCCTCACAGTTAAACCCTTATTCAAAGGTCAACCGTATATAAAGTTGGAATCCGCTTACCTCTGTCTTCCAACCATTGGTCTTATTTTGCCTGTTGAGACCACATAAAGTAAATCTATGCTCTCATTCATAAGATAGAGAGAGATGAAGAAAGAAACTATAATCACCTAGATTTATATTTTTCTGAGCTCCATATTCCCAGGTCTATCAATCATTACTTGTATGAGTTTTACAAATCCCTCACCCTTTTGGTCACCCCTCCTGTGGAAACTCATTATTTTGTCAAGGTTATTTTTCTATTTCCAGAGTATTGTCAGAACATCTGGAGATGATACTTCTGTTAATGCTATGTAAGATTCCATTTTTTTTCAACATCTGTGTCACTGTTGATTCATTTTAAGCTTAGAGCCAAATGAAATCCTTAGGTCAATTACTTACCAAACTATTTGCTTTTAAACCAAATGCTATTTCTTCTGCTAGCAAACCAATAGGGAAGGAGGTGTAAGGACTGAGAAGGAATTAGCTAGTCTAGGCAAGACTCAGAAAATTTTGGAGAAACACATTTCCGTTTGAAATTGTCTGCTTGTAAGGCAATTTTTTTTTCATTTGAAAATGTCATAAAGCTGAGTGATATGGTATTCTCTGGGGTAATTTGAATTCTGTCTGACATTACAGTATGTATGATAAATCAATTGCTAATAGTGCTAGAAATATTTACTTCCTAAATAATCTGTATCAATAATTTTTTAAAAAGTTACACAAATTTTTACTAAGAGAACTGAAATATATGTGAAGCACTTTGGTATCTTCCATTTACCAATTCAGTGTTTATTTTGCTTGGTTCAACACTGCTATACCAGGACCAGGGCCAAGAATGGACAAGTTGTTGAATAAATCTAAGAGAGTACTTTCTGTCTACTCTGTATTAAAATTCCTTTAGCAATTTCTAATTTCTTTCTTTCTTTTTTTTTTTTTTTTTTGAGACGAAGTTTCACTCTGTCGGCCAGGCTGGAGTGCAATGGTGTGATCTTGGCTTGCTGCAACCTCCACCTCCCAGGTTCAAGCAATTTTTCTGCCTCAGCCTCCTGAGTAGCTGGGATTACAGGTGCATGCCACCACGCCAGGCTAATTTTTGTGTTTTTAGTAGAGATGAGGTTTCACCATGTTGGCCAGGCTGGTCTTGAACTCCTGACCTCGTGATCCGCCTGCCTCGGCCTCCCAAACTGCTGGGATTACAGGTGGGAGCCACCGCGCTCAGCCTCAATCTCTGGTTTCTTTTCACTTCATTCCATGTTTGGAGAGTGCTCATTGTGGGGCAATCATACATTTTACCTGTGTTCTGTTTTTTAAATGCAAACACTTCGATAACATGCATGGGAAAAGAATCTTCTTTCTATAATTGGGCCAAAGTATTATCTTTTCACAAAGGAGATTTCATATTACACCTATAAACATAAAAGTATTAGCTCTAAAAGACAGTGCTGTGGTGTCGGAAAACGTCAGTTTTCCAATTTCAGTTTCAAAAATTGTATTGCGTCATTATACATGAAAGACCTGTAGCTACTAAGTGCTGTGGTCTCCATCACAGCAAAGTAACCCATAGTGAAGGACAGATATATATATATATGTATATCTCCAATTCCCATAACATAGGTTTTTAAAAGATCCCTTAATTTAGGTGTTGGGAAAATATTAAGATTTACTATTTGGCTTCATAATCTTAGGCACTTTGGCCTGTTTTTGAAATAAAATTTCTTGAAAAATCTACTTGCTTTCTCCAGGAAAATAAAAAAAAAATCCCCTCCCAATATTACATTGCTTTTATTGAAAAAAGTCTTTCCTTTGAGAACTTGAGATCTCTGATGCTCTCATGCCCCTAGTAAGTTCCCTGTCCAATTACCTATCATCACCCAGCTGTGATTCACACCCTGCACTTAGATTTAATGGTTAAAAAAAAAATTTACATCCAGAACAGTTCACATGAAACAGGTCAAAGGGACATAGCATGGATAATTCTCAGCACACAGATGTTCAACAGAGACAACGCAGAGACCAGCATGGAAATATTACTGCATTTGTAATCCCAGTGTGCTGTGGCCATTAACAAAGAGAAGCAGTGCAACGATGAGTGTTCACCTGTCTACTCTGGCCTGCAACATTTCAGTTGACCATGTCATTGTTTTCCTAACTACACCACAGCTTCCCCAAATCATAACTGCTACAGGTTGCTTTTTAGACACTGAAGATTCAGTCTGGAAAGAAAGTCACTGAAGATTGAATAATAGAATATAATAGTGTTTCCTCTAATAAGTCCTAGTGGTCACTGCTAGCTTACTGTAACACTTTGTAAAAATATGAATGAAAAGACAATGGCCCTTGCAACAAAAGTGATTTGCTTTAGAAGCCAAAGACTCATCACAGTGCTGTGAGTTTTAGAGGCAAAATGGCAAAAGGAGGAAGTAGAACAAAGTAAAGGAAATATTCAAGCTGGTCACAGTGGAAGGCCATGTCAAATGAGTATGAAGTCAGAGTTCACCAAAGCCACTTGTGGATAGAAATCAAAGGTAACCTTTCCAGGCTGAGGCCATGCATTGTATCTGAGCTCTGGCCACACAGTGGAGACTTTGGGAGACCTCCAACTGACGGTTACCTTTAGAATGTTCACCTCCACAGGAAGACAGACATTTCATGCATCCAGCCAGTATTTATTGTTTAAGCTACTATACTAGGTGCTCTGAGGAATGCCCAAATCAGCCAGGCTTCTGTTCTGAATTCTACCCTCAAAGTGTCTAGAAAAGGATAAGCCAGGTACACAAATAACGGTAATACAGGGTAGAATTTGACAAGAACTATGAGAGTGGCATAAACTGCCATGGGATTGAGAAAAGGAAACAGATCCCGGCAGGAGGCCCAGGGGAGGGAATTCTGGAAGGGTGGGCAGTGGCTTCATGGAGGAGATGGCACTTTTTAAACTGGGTAATTCACTAATTGACCTATTCATAAACCTTTTCACTTTCCTTTCCAGGTCCTTCTGGAGGTTTCCTCATGGAAAGATGGATGAAAACAGAATGTGGCCTCCATCAATATAGTGCAATGTTAGGTAACAGAATCAACGCTACTTGATAGGGGTTGAGTTATGCTTAAGCAGGAAAGCACATGAATCCTTCCTAATCATCTACCGGTGATGTCCAATATGGCAGCCACTAGCAGCATATGGCTACTTCTATTCAAAGTAATTAAAATGAAAATAAGTTAAAAATTCAGTGTTTCAGTTGCATTAGCTAAATTTCAAGTGCTCAATAGCCATATATGGCCAATGGCTACCATACTGGACAGAGCAGGTATAGAACATTTATGTCATTGCAGAAAGTTCTACAGGCCAGCACCAAAGGAATTAATATCAAAATTAAGAAGACTGTACTTTGCCACTGTGATTTCCAGGTACTTCCAAGTGAGTAATTGTGAACTGTCATAAATTATATTGAAATTAGATATAAATGCCACTGAGAAGATGACAGAGGACTAGAAAAATCTATAATGTGATGCTGATCACATTATAGATACAATTTTAAATGGTTAAAAATGAAATTATTTGAATTAAAAAATGCCTTAGGGTATTTACCTTTGAAAATATTTGGAGAGAGGAAAATCAATTAAACACAGCATTAGTCAAGAAGGAGGAGACACGAGAAGAGATCAGAAATGCTGGAGGCCAGGCACAGTGACTCACGCCTGTAATCCCAGCACTTTGGGAGGCTGAGGCAGGCGGATCTCCTGAGGTCAGGAGTTCACCGGAGGTCAGGAGTTCCAGACCAGCTTGGCCAACATGGTGAAACTTCGTCTCTACTAAAAATACAAAAAAATTAACCGGGTGAGGTGGCTGGCACCTGTAATCCCAGCTACTCAAGAGGCTGAGGCAGGAGAATCGCTTGAACCTGGGGGTCGGAGATTGCAGTGAGCAATCAAAATTTCACTCAAAGGAATTTTGCTCCACTGCACTCCAGCCTGGGTGACAAAGCAAGATTTCATAGATTTCATTTCAAAAAAAAAAAAAAAGAATGGAAAAAACAAAATGGTTAAGATGTGTAATCTGATTTAGAAATTAGAAGAAAAGAGGCGATGAAAATACACTTTAGTCAAGCATCAGGAGTGAATTTTTTTTTAAGTGAAAATGATAGAAAAGGAGAAATACTCTGGGGATATAGAAGACATCTTTTCTGAAGCCATTATCCACATAATCTAATTCTCTGGATTTATCTAAATCATCTACAAGAAGCCCACTTCCCTTACCTAATTTCTTGTATGACAAAGTGCATGTTATAAAGTTGTCTACTTTTTTTAATTAAAAGAACATTTATGCGTAATTTTAATGCCTTATTTGAAATTAGTCTTTCAACCTCAAAATTATAAATCAAGTTATAAAGCCCCAGGAGATTAAAATATTATGTCACAGATCAGTGGAAATTTTCTTAATGATTCACAGTGAAATACAACTGCCTGAAACTGAGCAAAAGTTTCCTACTGAGAATTCAAAGAAGACATAATAGTTTGCCTCATTTATATCTCTATCATAATTAAAATAAACTTTGAAGGAACAATCTAAGATTTATATATATGTTAGGTAAACAATACTTACATTTTGCATTTTGACATTTGTGGCACTGAGGAATGTATACTTAAGTATCTTAAGGAAACCAGCAAAATATCTTTCTAAAAAAATGAACTAACTTTCTTCTTATTGTGAAATTGGGATTAAAGAAGAAATGTGTGCATTTAGAAAAGGTAAACCAGCACACAAAAACTCTAATGATGTAGTTAATGTTTTTTAATTAATGGAAGTGAGCCTCTTTAATAACCCAAGTTTATGAAGAAGATCACAATTTCTAAGCTGCTTGAGTGGAAAGCAAAAACATATTTGACGTAAGCCATCATAAGTAATGAAGAAATTTTATGGCTTTAAATATTATTTAAGGTCATTTGTTACTTAATGTATCTTCTTATTAACAGGATGTTTTTACATGTTAAAGTAGCACCATATGAATAATCAATCAAAAAATAGTGTTTCATGAGAAATTGGAGGTTGGGGAATGCAAAAACCCAACTATTAACACTATTACCAGTTTTATATTTGAATAGTGTTTTCAAGTTGCTTTTAATCCTTACAACAGTAATATCTGAGAAGCATGATTAACTTCTTCCTACAGGTGGAGGAACAGGGCTTAGAGAATCCACATAGACTAGAGGTGTTAAGCCACTTTCAAATCAAAGCAAAACTTTCCCAGTGGGGAGCCAAGTGGATTGAGAGCTAAGAAGTGGAAAATTTGGTATTATGACCTAGTGTTCCAGGTTTTCTGTTCATAATTCAATTGTGGCAGACATTCGTGCCACTAATGGCTATCTCCTTCAGGGACATGGAAAGTTTATACTTCCCATCGCTTTCAAAGCTTGGCATGGCCACGTAACTTGTTTCAGCAACTATATGTCCATGGAAATGATGTCACATCTTAGCAAAAGCGTTTAATTAATGGCGCAAGACTCTCTAGCCTTCCCTTCTCCAGCATATGTTGATATGCATCTGTCCTGGACCCACAGAAAGAACTAAATGTTTGTTTTCTTGAGTCTCTGAGACATTGTAATTGCATATTACGAAGCCAGATCTAACCTATCGTGGCCAAAACATTTTGCACAGTCATGCTGCATAAAGACTTTTCAGTCAATGACAGACCACATATATGACAGTGGTCCCAAAAGCTTATAATACTGTATTTTTACTGTACCTTTTCTGTTTGTAGATATGTTTAGATACACAGCTTCTTATTATTGTGTTACAATTGCCTACAGTATTCAGTATAGTAACATGCTGAACAGGTTTGCAGCTTAGGAGCACTAGGCTATACCAATTAGCGCAGGTGTGTATTACTTACGCAAACCCATCTAGGTTTGTGTAAGTACGCTCTATGATGTTTGCATGATGAAACTGTCTAATGCAACGCAGTTCTCAGAAAGTATCCCCATCGTTAAGGGATGCATGACTGTATTTTAAACCTAACTGGGCCCCATTTCTATCACACACTTAAAATGCAGCCTTTTCTTTTAATTACTATAATATCAAAAATGTTTGATGGGTGCTTTGGTGCACTCAAAACAAATTCCCTGAATCCTTCTCTAATTACATTCCCTGCCACTTTTTATAACAAATCCATTTACCTCCATTTATTTTTAAAAGCCTTCCTCCTAGCACCAAATCTCAAAATAGCAATCTTTTGTCTTTGTGCTGGCAGTCAATGACTGTTCCTGAATTTTCATTCTTTCTCTCTTGCTATAATCTTTCTTCTCTTCTCCAGAACTTACACTTGGCTGTTCTGTAGCTACCAGATACTAACATTAAAAAGTTGCCACTGCCACTATTCTGTCTAATAGTAGGTATTTTTTAAAGAGAGTACAACTGCAGCTGAGATCATACTGGTCCTTTATGCATCAGGATTCAAACTCAAACTCAAACTCATTTAGACCAACGGAGGGACTTTACTGGATCACTGAGTTCAAGAAAGAGCTAAAGAATGAGAAGGCGTTTCACCATGTTGGCCAGGCTGGTCTCAAATTCCTGACCTCAAGTGATCTGCCCACCTCAACCTTCCAAAGTGCTGGGATTACAGGCATGAGCCACCGCACCCCAGAGGCGGAGGTTGCAGTGAGCCAAGATTGTGCCACTGCACTCCAGCCTGGATGACAGAGTGAAACCCCGTCTCAAAAAAAAAAAAAAAAAAAAAAGAATAAGAAAGTGGCATGGACAGAGGGACAACTGTTCATCAGAAAACCTGGAACCAGTGAGAAAATCCTGTTTTATCCTCCTTCCAGTTTGATTCTATTTCTTTCTGTGTTCTAGCTTCATTCTTGAGACCTATAGACAATTGCTGTCACATGACAGTGGCAGCTCACACATTTCATATCTCATAGTCTCTCCACATGATAGATACTAATTCTTTTTCAATTACAGTATGAGGAATCCCAAAGGAGGTCTCAGATTGGCTCAGTTTGGGTCAGATGTCTGTACTTCAACCAACCAATTAGGACAGAAAGGAGGACATCTTGCTGGCACTTGGGGCAGGATTTCCTCTAGCCTCCAGGTGGCAGGGCTGGTCCCACAGATGGAAGGACAGCAAGGTGAATAGACAAACCTATAGATGCCCACTATAGACCTACCCCAAAATACTGATATAGTTTAATCTGGTTTTAGTTCTTATAATTAAGATGTTGAGTATAGTAACTGTAGTATAATTTAATCAAGTAAGTTAGATTACAGTGGGTTTTATACAGCTATACTTCTGCTGTAACTGAAAATCTACTTTTTAAAATTATTATTATTTTTAGAGATAGGGTCTCTTTCTCTGTTGCCCAGGATGGAGTGAAGTGGCATGATTATAGTTCACTGTAACGTCAAACTACTGCTCAAGCGATTCTCTCACCTCAGCCTCCCAAGTAGCTAGGACGGCAGGATCATGCCACAACACCCAAGTGTGTTTTGTGTTTTTTTGTTTGTTTTGTTTTTTTTTTTTAGTTTTTAGTTTTGAAGAGACAGGGCTTCACTATGGTGCCCAGGTTGGTCTTGATCTCCTGGCCTAAAGCAATCCTTATGCCTTGGCCTCCCAAAGCACTGGGATTACAGGCATGAACCATGCTCGACCTTCTACTTTTATTTGAAGGTAAAACTGGCTTACAATTGCTTTTAAACTAAAAACTAACAGTGAAATCTGGAAACCATGATCCCAACTTTGCATGAAGAGTAAATGAAAAAAGCATAGATCTGAGACAAAAATGCTACTGATCCCACCTGCAGGTCAGCTCTATAGTCAGAGTGCTCTTAATCTCACCTCTTCTTCTGATCATCCTACCTCTTCTTCTGATCATCCTTCCTCTTCTACTTTAATCACTTCTGTATTTCAGTAGGTTGAAATGACCTCGTATTGCACATTGAAAATCACATTTTCAAGATGCTCCTCAATTCATATATGGATAAAAAAGGTATAGAAAAGGGAAATTCACTTGTCCTGCTCTTGTAGAAAAAAAAATAAGCATTCTCATTGAAATAATTTGAGAATAAAATATGAGAACACAAGAATTTCCTTGGTAGAGTCTTTATTTCATAAATTAGTTCCTAAAACTGTAGAAGTGTCTGGGTGAGCTTCTCTAGGGTACTGGGGATGATTTTCATTTGGTGGGAAGAGTTTCAAAAAGCAAATTTCTACATCTTTTAAAATCCTAACCCGTTTTTGGTACGCTACCATTTAAAAATATTATGCCTACCTGAAAATCAAAAGGTATCTATATATGTAAAAATAGGATGATCTTAGAATTTGTTGCCTAAGCTTGAACACTTTTGAGATTGAAAGGGGGGCATTATTAAAAATATGGCTGGACAGCAGAGTAAATTGAAACAGTTCTTCCCAAATCAAATCTTAAAATCACTCTACTTAGAAACAACAGTTGATCAATTTGGCTTCCCATTATGCTCCATTTCCTACTTATATTGTAAAAGAAAAAAAAATCCTTTGCTTTTTTGAAAAATGGGGAACGCTACAATTGACTTATTTCCCATGAAACATTCATGTGTAACTGGCAAATTTTAAAAAAGAAAGCTGATTATGTATACTGTCTTAAGTCACAGAGATGCCATTTAGAATCTATAGTTTCCTAGCCCAGCTAGAGTCAGTAAGTCAGGCCGTAACACACTGTTACCATTTGGACTTGGCCAAAAGAAAACGAGGCCTTGAAAATCCTCAACTGTGGTGGACCACAGCCTCGCCCCTCTCCCATGGCTCTGGAGATTTCCAATGGGCTGAGGCCTCTCTGTCCAACAGCAGAGATGAAGCCATAAATCAGACTTTCCTTGGAATCATGGGGAGAGGACTGGGGCAGTTACTGGCTATGTTTGTTCTCCACAAAGGCCATTCTATCCCGACTTGTTCAGAGCAGTTACTTTCAGATTAAAACTGAAAGGAATGCATCGATTGAGTACTGCACACACTTAAAGTGTAAAAAGAAAAAAGCAGAAATTATTTTGAAGTAATTCTGTTTGCCAGAATTACTTAGGCTTTGAGCTTTTCTTTCAACCCATTTCCAATTTCTAGCATTATGTTGTCATTATTCAGTTATGATATAAAACAATATAGATATTGATACAAGGCATTACTACAATGCACATTCTGACTGCTGTGTTCTGCCCATTAATTCCTGTACTTCTCTTACTCTCCAAAAACTATGAAATCTCTTAGTATTGGTCATCATTTAAATCCCTCATCGATATTGGAAAGTCTCTCCTCTTTTTAAGTGTGCTTTCGTTCTGTGTTTCTCTCATAAGGTTTTCCCACTGCCTATTCATGGAAATACACATTTCATTTACACAACTATAAAGCACATTTTTTTAACTCCATGGCCTGCTTCCCATAATTCTAAGGCACTCAAATAGATATGTCAGATAGACATCTCATTCTCTTCCTAAATGGAAGGTAAGGAAAAGCAGGTGACATTCCAAGAGCCACATTAAAAAAAAAAGTCTCTGGTGACTGTGTTGAGATATTAAGGCCAATGGTCCAATTATACACTATTAAATTACATGAGTGAGTAGGGATTAGTTCCTTTATTTACAAGGACCACCACAGTGCTGGATGAAGCCACTTAAAAGTGAATTCTGTCAACTTGTGAAGAGCAATTCTCTAGTACCATAAGTCTTTCAAAGTATGATTTATTGCTTCCAATAACACTTAAATATAGGCTGAAATCATTCAATCATTTTTTCACAGATTCAAATAAATTTGTCAGAAAGTTATAAATCATAGCCCAAGGGTAGAGAGGGAAGCCTATAATATTCTGCACAGTATCCATTTGGGGTATGAATCAATCAATTGTGCTCATGATAAATTGAACAACTTACGTGCCTCACACTATTAAAAATAATTTTAGTGAATGAGTCACATAATTTTCTTAGTGGTATGCAATAGTCTTTTTTAAGCTTGTGAAATACGTTAAATATTAAAAGAAGGAAAGGAACACATACCCACATGTATATATAGATATATATGTATACATCTTTATGTGTGGATACATGCATAAGCTACACATACATGTGTTCACACATATAAATCATGATAGAGAGATAGAGGGGGAGAATAGATATATGTGTATAGAATGAATTAATCACAGACAACAAACGGAGATGTTTAGAGTTAAAATAGTTATTTACCAATGTGGTGTAGTGTTTGGTGCATGCCAACTGAGTAAATGATCCTTTCTCTCCCACGAGCGCACATCTCCACAGTGCTAAGTTTACGAATTCAGTTTTCTACAGTTGTAAAGACTAAATGGGATATTTCCAGTTCATCATTATGAGCTCCTAATTTTATGAAATGTAAAAGACTCATAGATAACCAAGGTATGCAATGGAAGTCATCTCTTCAAAAATAACAGGCATTAGGATTTAATTTTAGTTTTAAGGCCTTAGGGCTTTTAAGTGTTTAGAAAACTATTCAAATGATAATAAAACTGAGAGCACAGCTGCTTTTGACAGTTTATGTTTCTTCCAAGCATCACGACTAACTGTGACTAATCCCTCCAAATTAACTTAATTTTGTAGAATGAAGCATATCAAAATATTGAACAAAATCCTTCTTGCCAAGATGAGCCAGATTTGCACATTCACCCTTCTTGACTGTTGCAAAGTCACCTGGGGACACTTAACATTCCATAGTTCAGCAACCCTGGCCATTTTTTACTTCTAGGGAGTAGTAAACTTTTACTTTCTTATTGGAATATTTTATACCTGAATATAGTTTATGTCCCAGTTTTTACTTTCTTATCTTACTAATAACTCACTTTTAGACAGAAATAAAGGAAGGGGACTTCAGTTGACAATAAGAAAAATGACTTAAGTGAACAACAAAGAAATAGATGCCAAAAAAGCCCTCTTCTTATTTTTGTTTTAAGTATTTATAATTTTTTCATTCTAATAATACCTTTGTAGAATTTGGCGTGTTGGCTAGATGATTTTAAAATGGATGATAATTTATATTCTGAAGCATCCCATGCCCACATAGCAATGGGATTGGAAAATACTTTTGGGCCACTCGCAGCAATGATTGTGATTCTCTGATTCTCAACAATTTACTCTGAGCAGGTAAAATAAATTCTGAGTAGCAAAGAAGAAGGTCATAAATTTTCCATAATGTAATTATTATAATTGGGTTACCTACCTATGGAAAAATGCAAGTTCAAATGAACAACGTTCCAGATGCTGGATTGATAAAAGCCTGAAAATTAGTTTTTAATAAAAACTGTTTGTAATCTAGCCCAAGGTATGTCAACGAACCAAATGTGCATGACTGAAATTTGCAGGAAAATCTCTTGGAAAAGAATAACTCAATTTTTCTAAGTACTTTGCAAACATTTTATCTAAAAGTTTTATAATTTGAGTCATTACAGAGGCCCCTCAACTGCCCCCCCGCAAAATTATAGCCAAAACCCAAGAACAAAAGTTAACTTTTTTTAGTTGCCAATGTTGAAATTACTTTTTCTGTTCCAACCTCCTTGTTATCTAAGTGGCTCCTGAGACCAACGTCTGAATGAATGCAGGGAAGTTTCCTTTGAATGTGAGATTACACTGGCCCAAAATAAAAACTTAATTTTTCCCTAGATCTTTTCCTAGGAATCATATTATTTCTTTGTATAATATGTTCAAACTCTGATGGTGTCTATTTCCGCAATCACATCATGGTATCCTAACCCCTTACTTCCCTGAGGTTCACAGTTAAGCTGCCCAGCAATTTGAGAATAGAGCCCATCTATAATCCACTGGATAACGAGCAACCCTCTGCTGAACACTGTGAAACTCCCACCAGTAATGAAATGCATGTTTTGCTAGCAAGTACTATCCAGCTTTAGAGAACATTTTCTTTTTTCAGTTTCCCATGCCATAAAAAACCAGGAGAAAAATATTTCTTTTTTTCTTTATTTTCCCCTTAGCTCAGAAACGTAAATAGTGTTTCTAGATCTCTTGGATGTGCAGAGGAAATTTGGCCCCACTATTTAAAGATGGTGATCATGGTGTACTTAGGACTTTATTATTCAAATTATTTTATTTCTTGGCAGAACATTAGGTCAAAAAATAACCAGAGGCTTTAAAGAATAGGAACAAACAGCTGTTTAGGACTGTTTTCTGGTTTTTAACATCCTTACAAACATATCAAAAACCCTATATGGATCTTATAGAAATAAGTAAGAGTATTTTGAGTAAGCCTTTAAAGAACAATACGCTACAGACTGTTCTGTAAAGCAAAGGGGAAAAAAGTGTGAATGTTTTTGCATGTGTTTATTAAGAAGGCTGGGCAAATGTACTCATTCAATTAGGAGTCCCAGATATCCAAAAGCCTAGGAATCAAGGCACATCAGGATGGGTTAACAAGCACCATGGTTGAACATCCCCAGTTTTGGGTTTAGCATACCTGTAGTCATGACTGGGGGTACGTAAAGGGCACAAAAAATAAAAGCTGATAGGAGAATTATTCTGAAAGAGAATTATCTTTTAGAAGCAAATCAACTTGACCGCTGACTTTGGTTGTAAAAAGAAAACACTCAGCACATTGGTAGGGTAGTTGACAATTGAGAAATTAATTAAATTTTACATCCTAACATAAATCTGGGTTTCCAACAGCGGCCCAAGAGGGAAGGTATTACGAGCAGGAATAGAGAGGACAGAGGGGTGCAGAGGAGGAAAGTTGGGGAGAAGCCAGCCCAGACAGAGCACAAGGGCAGGGGCCTGGGACCTGAGAAAAAAGAACATTAAGAGAGCAGTGCCTGGAAGAAGGAATGACTGGTGGAATCTTAGGAACCAAATGGTTAGTATTTAGTGTAAGATTTTTTAAAATAAGTTTTTTTTTTCTTCTTAATGTTGGGCTAGGCTGTACGACTTAAACATCTAAGGAGATGATAACTGTTCTTCAATGTAGCTCCCCCAACCTTGTTGAATGAGCTACAGATCATTCTTAATAAACCTATCACTAAAGTATATGAGTGGCATTTGAGGAAATAAAAAAGTGGCTGGATTCCATTGACCTGGAGAAGAACGGAGTCCCCAGTTGGTAGTGGAAAGGCTCAAGAAAAGTAGAAACTTGAATGGAAAAAGGAATTTAGAAGAAAAAGTGACCAGGAGAAAGTGCCACATATTTTGTGAGGACACGTTGGAACTTCAAGCCATTTTTATTTAAAGATCAAAGGACCATATGCCCTCCACAGGCTGAGACTAGAAGTCCAGGCAGTTGGCAGAGGGTCTACATATAAAGTAATCAGCATGGGTGGTGAGTCTGGTTAGCATTCAGTAAAGTCAAAGGAGAGCCTAGAGTGGGTGCATGGAGCCATTTTTCTGGAGCTACTTTAGTAATGTTCACCTTAAGAGTACAGTCACGTGTCACTTAATGGCGGTGATACTTTTCTGTAAATGTGTTGTTAGGTGATTTCATCATAGAGTGCACATGCACAAACCTAGATGGTATAGCTTACTACACACTCAGGCTGTACGGTATAGCCTATTGCTCCCAGGCTACAAACCTGTGCAGCATGGTACTGTTTTGAATACTATGGATAACTGTAACACAATGGTATTTGTGTACCTAAATACATCTAAACATAGAAAAGGCACAGTGAAAATGTAGTGAAACTCCACCTCTACTAAAAATACAAACAAATTAGCCAGGCGTGGTGGCAGGCACCTGTAATCCCAGCTACTTGGGAGTCTGAGGCAGGAGAATCGCTTGAACCCAGAAGGCAGAGGTTGCAGTGAGCCGAGATTGTGCCACTGCACTACGGCCTGGGCAACAAGAGCGACACTCCATCTCAAAAAATGTATACATAGTATAAAAGATAAAAAATGCTACGCCTATATAGGGCACTAACCATGAACAGAGCTTGCAGGACTGGAAGTTGCTCTGGGTGAGTCAGTGAGTGAGTGATGAGTGAATGTGAAGGCCTAGGACATTGCTGTATACTACTGCAGACTTCATAAACTCTACACACTTAGGCTACACTAAATTTATTTTTAAAAACTTATCTTACCTCGTTAATAAATTAACCGTAGCTTACCATAAACTTTTTACTTTATAAGCTTTTTAATTTCTTAAAATTTTTGCCTCTTTTGTAATACCATTTAGCTTAAAATACAAACACATTGTAGCTGTACAAAAATAATTTTTTTACATTCTTATTCTATAAGCTTTCTTCCTATTTTTAATTTTCTAATTTTTTTTACTTTTTAAATGTGCTTTGTTAAAAACAAAGACACAAATGCACACATTAGCCTAGGCCTACACAGGGTGAGAATCATCAATATCACTGTCTTCCACCTCCACTTCTTCTCCCATTGGAAGGTCTTTAGGGACAATAACATGCATGGTGCTATCATCTCCTATGATAATGATGCCTTCTTCTGGAATACTTCCTGAAGGACCTGAGGCTGTTTTACAGTTAATTTTTTTAAATTTTATTATTATTATATTTTAAGTTTTAGGGTACATGTGCACAACATGCAGGTTTGTTGCATATGTATACATGTGCCATGTTGGTGTGCTGCACCCATTAACTCATCATTTAGCATTAGGTATATCTCCTAATGCTATCCCTCGCCCCTACCCCCACCCCACAGCAGGCCCCGGTGTGTGATGTTCTCCTTCCTGTGTCCACGTGTTCTCACTGTTCAATTCCCACCTATGAGTGAGAACATGTGGTGTTTGGTTTTTTGTCCTTGCAATGGTTTGCTGAGAATGATGGTTTCCAGCTTCATCCATGTCCCTACAAAGGACATGAACTCATCATTTTTTATGGCTGCATAGTATTCCATGGTGTATATGTGCCACAATTTCTTAATCCAGTCTATCATTGTTGGACATTTGGGTTGGTTCCAAGTCTTTGCTATTGTGAATAGTGCCTATAAGTAGGCCTATATGACTGGAAGGGTAGTAGGTTTGTTTACACCAGTGTCACCACAAACGCATGAGTAATAAGTTGCACTAAGATACAACAATGGCTTTGCTGTCATTAGGTGACAGGAATTTTTCAGCTCCCTTATAATAGATGGGACCACTGTTGTATATGTGCTCTGTTGTTGACTGAAATGTCATTATGCAGGGCGTGACTGTATACAGCTACCTCTTCTCTCAGCCCACTTCCAGATAAAAATAAACTGTAAAAGAGCAGCAGGGTCGTCTCTAGGAAAACAGAAAATGAATGACCATCTAGGACCCCCACACCCCATAATCACCTAATTTTGACAAATAATCTAGAAGGCAACATCTCTAAAATCCTTCAGGATACTAGACTGATAATAAACCAGACCCGTCAGTTAATTAATAGAGAAGCAATGTTTCTGGCTTATATTTTTAAAAATTGGATATAGCAAAATATGTTATTTACTACAGATATACACCCTCTGCCTACAAGAACTTGAAAGTGACAGAAATAATAATGTCTTATGGACAATAAGTGTTGAGTTTAAACCATCATGATTTAAAGTGAAAATAGTGTAAAAATCATATTTAAATGCAATAACATATCTAAAGAAAGAAAATAGTAGCCATAAAGCAAAAAAAGAAAAAAAGAGAGATTTTGAAAAACAAAAATAGTGAATACTTACTGAAGCATTATGCAATGGAATGCTGCATTTCCTTAAGGTCTCAACCTGTTGAGTCAATAGGCATGAGGTGCATTTGGTTGAGGTGCCCTTAGTTGACATCTTGAAATACTCAAATCATGAGCCTCACTCCACCATTGCTCACCAAGCAAACTCCTTTTCATGTAGCTTACCTATAAGGAGATAAATACTGATCAGATGTGAACAATACATTGTACATTTGATGTTTTTATGTGCTGCTGTAGGTTAACAAATTGGCCATTCTGATTTACATATCAGGGTTTTGAGCTTGCAGTTTAAATCTTTTTCTAAGAGGAAAAAACACTTTTAGGGTGTTAGAAAACCAGGCCACTGAGTCTAGAAGGCTGGAGGTCAAGGTCTGGATCATTACAAATTACCCAGGTAACCCCACCCCACAAGGCATCTATGGAATAGTCAGAGTGGCTTTTTTGGTGCTACCCTGACTGTGCAAAGGTCTACCTTGAAATTCAACAGAAAAATATCTCACTAATGTTCATTATTCTCTTAATATATAATGACTCAAACTACTACTATCAAATACACTTGGCCTAAAATAAAGAATAGGAAAATAATGAACCAACTGTATTGAGTTTCACTCAATAAGTATGTTATTAAAGACAACAGAAACTGAGTAGCTAGATTAAGAACTAAAATATACTTTAAAAGAATAAAACACCCTGCAACTCTTAATTTACCACTTTAGTCTGAAAACTTATATATCTACATCTGTTATTAAGGTAGAATTTGGCTAATTGTAATCTAATATAGTAACTTTAGGTTCTCTCTTTTTTAAAAAAATATGTTATGCTCAAAGATCTAGGTGGCATCATTGCGACTTTTTTTTTATTACTTTCCATGTACAGAAAAACTTTGCTATCTGGGAATAACATTATTTTTGGCTTGGACCTTATGTGGAGAATTGTAATGAGACATGCAGCTGTTGAAATGTAAATGAGAAATAGGTTAACCACATATGGAAACTACACTTTTTATTCCACCTCTCTGCTCCTTTCTCTTAGTTTAATAAGCCATACTCAACTTCTGCTTAACAGAGAACACTACTAAGTACTGTCTAGAAATTTAGCTTAATTTTTTAGATTTCATATTAATTATACCATTTTCACAGAGACAGAATTTGAAAATATCAAATAATTAAGCTAAAATGTACATTAAATGTATATTAAATGAAAAGATCAAATAATTAAGCTAAAATGTATATTAACTGATAGTCCTTTGAAGCACATCTAAAACATCTTTTATTTCCCTGTCTGGAGAAGTAAAGGGTTTTCTGTTCGTAAAGTGACGTGACGTGTATTCATAAGTAGAGCCCATGTTACATACTGACTCGCAGAATCGAGACAATAGTGATGTGGCTTTGAGACCAGAACCCACAGAATCTAGCATATCAAAGTAAAAAGCAGCTTACAAAGTTTTCTTTTTTAATTTTGAAAGCATTTATTAATTCACCTGTTTAATAAATATGTATTGAACATCTTCAGTGTGTTAGGCCTTATTTTGGTGCTGCGATACATAAACTCTGTGTTGCCGTAGATTACGTTCTAGTGTGAGAGATAGACCCTCAACAAGATCAGTTGAAATGAGTTGTCTATTAGACAGTGATAAATGCTAAGGGTGGGGGGGAGAAAAAACAAAAAACATAAAAACAAAGCAGGGAAGAGCTGTTTTGCTGGTGGATTTTGCAATTTTAGATAGTGCAGCCAAGAAAAACTTTACTTGACTCAAAGCCTGAAGGACATTGGTTAAAAACCAGCAAAGAAGTGGAGAAGAAACCACACGGATTTGGGGAACATCACTGTCACAGAGAACAAGGCCAGAGGTGCTGAGTGAGGAGGAAGCATGTTAAGGATGACGCACGCCAGGTGCAATGGCTCACGCCTATAATCCCAGCACTTTGGGAGGCTGAGGTGGGTGGATCACGAGGTCAGGAGTTTGAGACCAGACAAGCCTGGCCAATATGGTGAAACCCCGTCTCCACTAAAAAAAAAATACAAAAATTAGCCGAGTGTGGTGGTGCGCGCCTATAGTTCCAGCTACGTGGGAGGCTGAGGCAGAAGAATCTCTTGAACCCGGGAGGCAGAGCTTTCAGTGAGCCAAGATCGCGCCACTGCACTCCAGCCTGGGTGACAGAGCGAGACTCCATCTCAAAAAAAAAAAAAAAAGCGTGACACACAAGTACATGTGGCTGGAGCAGGGTGGAGAAAGGGAGATTAGGAAGAGTTGTGGTGAGAGAGGAAACAGGCCAGGGTGGGAAGAAGGTTCTGTAGGGCCTTGTGGGTCATAAAAAGGACTTTCGGCTTTTACTCTGAGTGACATGAGAGCCATTGATGACTTTTGAGCGTAGGCATGCCACGATCTGAATCACTTTTTAAGAGGATTACTCTGAGGCTGGGCGTGATGTCTCACGCCTGTAATCCCAGCACTTTGGGAGGCCGAGGCGAGCGGATCACGAGGTCAGGAGATTGAGACCATCCTGGCTAACACGGTGAAACTCCGTCTCCACTAAAAATACAAAAAATTAGCCTGGCATGGTGGCGGGTGCCTGTAGTCCCAGCTACCTGGGAGGCTGAGGCAGGAGAACGGCGTGAACCCGGGAGGCGGAGCTTGCAGTGAGCCGAGATCGCGCCACTGCACTCCAGCCTGGGCGACAGAGTGAGACTCCGTCTCAAAAAAAAAAAAAAAAAAAAAAAAAAAAAAAGAGGATTACTCTGGCTGCTGTGTCAGGAAGAAAACGAAGAATCAAGAGAGTCACTGATTGAAAAATGCTGCTATTTGGAAAGCAGCTCATAAAATAGCTGTTAACCAATTGAAGAAAAAGAATTGTTTTTGAGTACCAAGAAGTTTCAATGACAAACAAACAAAAAAAAGATAATCAAACATTTCTCCCTCATACGCATGCCGCATATAGAGCAAACAAGGATTCTTAATCTGCATTTTAATGATTGTATCCAATTTAAATACCTACTTTCATGCACATATAGTAGTACTTTGTCTTTCAGAACATGCCGTGACCTTATGAGATAAAATAATATTTAAAATGTTTATTATGCCTTCTTTCCAAGTATGATATTATCACTAATTCTGAGAATGATTTCATAAACCTTTTGGCTAGAATGTAAGTTGTATGTGGTTTTAATATAAGAACTAAAAATTTGAATCTATCTTGAGTCTTCATTTTGGTGACAATACTCTTTTTTTGTTACTTTTTTTTTCTCATTATGAAAACAACTGATTTGTCAGATTTTACTGCGTAATTATGAGAACAACATAAAACCTTCTATGGTTTCCTTTCACTATTTGAAAAAGTTCTGTAACACACAACACACTAAGGACAAGGTTCAAATGGCCCACGGGGCTAATAAAATTTGGTTTTTAAACGTTCATCAGCCTGTCTCTGACTCAAGCTTTTGCTTTCTGATTATTCTCATAAATTCATCATACTTACATTTCCACTTGTCCCTGTAGCAAAATATTCATATTGCATAAGCAAACTGAAATCTTCTTTATTCTTAGTACTTAAAAAACTATTTTGTATTTAGCATTTGTACTAATATTTTACTATTATTTTAATGTTTTGATGAACTGTATTTTGAGTCCTTGATCCACTTTGTGAATTTGGAATATATACAGCCCTATTATCACAGCAACAACAAAGATAGAATTACCAGTAAGCAAAAACAATAATACAGAAATATGTGAACATAAGTTATTTAGACAAATTAATAAGAGCTTGTAGCACATATACAATCCTTGAAAACATAATTATTCAGAACATAAAGACATTTCTGCAAAAAATCATTATTATTCTTATACTTCAAATTTAAGAAATGTATGTGAGAAAACATTTCAGTCTAAAATGACTAAAACACCTATGAACCACCCATAGATCATCAGGGGCCACGAGTGTTCCATGGACTATGCTTTGAGAAACTGCCCTAGGGGGTTATTGCCCTAGGTTATTGCCAGAGCTTAGGCATGGAGAAGCTCTCAGAACAGTAAGACATCTCACTTCAACAAGGGTATTTGGCTTTCATCTAATTTACATATTGGGCTTCTGAGGAAAATTTTTACTTCAAAAAATGTTTCTGCCGATTTGAAAAAAAGAAACTTTAAGAAGCATAACCACTAAGTTGGTCTAGAAGCAGAAATGTAAAACAATCAAAGACAAGTTATTTGAAGAGAACAATATCATACCAGCAGCTAGAGGCACAGCTAGAATAAGAACCTAAGGTCCCCTAACATAAGACAGTGGTTTTTTCACGGTATCATGTTCTCCTCTTTATACAAAAAGAAGGAAATCAGGATAGGAGCCTCTTAAAGCAAAAAACTATTAAAACTGTGCAAAGAAGGCCTAAAGGAAATGCCTAAAGTAAATAACGTGTCCAGTAAAACTTCTGGCATAGGCAAGATAAAGAGAAGAGAAATATACAGAATAATCTTTATGCTACTTCATGCTCTAAGAAAAAAAAAGAAAACGAACATTAACAAAGTTTCTCATGTTATACTGTTTCAGGACTTAAAACCAAAAACGGATCGGCAGATTTTGGCATACCAAATTGATTGTTCAGTAAATTTAGTGGATCTACCATCTCGTCTGCCCAAATTTTTTGCTATTATTGAAGTTCTTTCTGTGGAAGACTTAGAATTCACTTGTCAGAGTCCCATTCTCTGATCATACCATTTCCCAGCCAGAACTACACTAAAAAACAAGCATCAACTGCTGACCTTTCAAATTCATCACTCTTTGAAACTCCAATCACAGAAAAATACTTAGGAAAATGTGCCTCTTTCATCTCTGTGTGGTGGATACTGAGTTCTTCCTACAGAAGCTGGCAACCCCGGTTCCTTTTCTCACTTGTGAGAAATGCTTTGAAAAAACCATGTCCAGCCAAAGTTCTCAGCCTTCTATTTCCTTCTTTACTTAAAATGAGGAAATGATTTGTAGAAAGGGGAAAAAAAAACAATAATAGGATTCATTTATTGTCTACTTAGCTGGTCTGAATTATCTCCTAATCCACATCTTTGCTGACTCTAGGAACTCAAGTCCGTTCTCAGCACTTGAAAAAGGCACCTATTTTGCAAAATTTTGTTCTCATACCCAACCTGGGAGTTGGTAAAACATAAATGCTAAACCTTCTTCAACATACACTAGATGCCTAGGTTAAAGTTACTATATATATAATAGAGGGCCAAGGAATAGACAAAAATCAACATTCTGTATGTGTGCACACACGTGGGTAAGCTCAAATATATACATTCAAGACTTCGCAATGCTTCATATTATTTGTTTTCACATCAAATTACTTCTGTATGCATAGTTATTTGAGCTAACACTGAAGTGCCTTTGCACTCCCCAAGTAACCACAGATTAGTAAAAGCTAACATTTATCGAGCACTCACCAGGTACCAGTGGTTTTGCTGGGCATTTCATGTGCCTTGTCTCATTTAATCCTCACCTCATATGAGGTGGACACACTTTACAAATGCTCAACCTGGGACTTCGTAAGTTAAATTAATTTCCTGAGGTCACATAGCCAGTGATGAAAGTACAGAGCCTGTTCAAATCTAGGCCTAACTAGGTAGCTCCTAAACTGGACCACACTCTCTCCATAAAATGTAAGGCTGCTACAAGGATATTACTCATTAAATCGCAGTTTCCCCTTGATGAGGACTCCTGGGAGAGGCCACTGTCAGTTTCAGTACCAAGAATAATTGGGCTTCTCCTGAGCAAATGATTCCTTTTACCCTTATATTGCTTACTAAAAGTGTAAATGAAATTCATGACCCCCTTTCAGCAGGGAAGAAACCTTATGCATTTACCTAGCAGCATATTCCTAACTTCATGATTTTGTTCCTATTCTCATTCTGTGAACCCATTTTCTTTATTCATGTAATTTGGTTTTCATTTAATCTTGTCTTATTTTCTGTATCCATATAAGCCATCTTAACGGTTCTCCAGCGCTAAAAGGAGATAAATGTACGAAAGAATAAGCAAAACTGGATGATAAGAGTTTAGAAATGTAAAAGATATTCCAGAAAAGACATCTCCCTATGGTGAAAAATTGTTTCAGATAACTCGCGTGGTGGTTAAATCACAAGTGTCAAAGTGATAACTTATTCCGAGAGACTGACCTATGACATTGCTGATGTGATGCTTTTCTCAGACAGTAGGATTTTGGTTTTTCACTAAAGAGCTTCATCATATCAGCAACAAGTTGGAAATATCGACTTTAACTTTTCTTCTAAAGTTGTCTGGAAAGCATAAAAATAGAGATCGGTGGTGGGGATTTGGGTAGCTGATAAGAGAACATGTTACTGCTACTATTTTCTGATTTTTTTCTTTCAGTTCATAAAACAGATAAATAATGTATGTTTCTTTTTTCTCTTCTAAAACTTTATATTAGAGTGTATTTTTTAGCTAGACATGTAGTTGAATACATGCATTACCTTTCTCTTTAAAAAAATTGCAGAAAACCCCAGAATAAAGATGAAAGAAGCTCTATTTTCTTTCCTTTTTCCTTCAGTAGTCCCTGGCAAATGAGAAGAAAGAAGGATTTCTCCTGTGTAAAAACAACTGATGTACTGGTGTATTCAATAAAAATATATATAATCATTTGATATTTTAAATATTCAATATAATATGAACTCACTTTAATTGTCAATATTCATATTACAACAAGACAACACAAATTACCAATGATTACAGGCTTGTCTTCCATATACACCACAGTACTATTATTAAAATCGTGACAGGATAATACATCTGTATGAACCAGTAGAGAAATAAACTCCATAATTTACCAGATTTTTCCCTCTTTACTATATTTATTATATTTCTAAAAATAGGTGAAATCACAAAATTGTAATGTTCCATCTTTTTGACAATCACAACTAATATCTTCTCTGTAATTTTAATTTATAAAAAGTTGGCATTTTAATGTAGTTGAACAATATATTGTGTCCATCACAACAGTGGGGTTTCTCACTCTGTATCCCCTATAAAGAACTCATCCTACTTGTGTTAAAGAATATGAAAGTAATTTTTATTTTTTTAATTATAAATTTTTCTGTGGTTGGATTATGACATGCCCATGGAAAACTTTATAGTTAAAATGCATTTACAAGAACAATAAAAGAGTCCTGAGGTGTGCTATCAGCCTTTGGTTCAGTACAGTGCTTTCTTGGGGTAGTTTGTATCTGGATTCTCCACCTTAATTCCCATCAAATTAAATGTTTTAGCTGAGGCTATTTTGAGAAAATGTAAAACAAAGAAAACATGTGTAAGGATTCCCTGACAGTTTAATTATCCAAGTTCTCCCAAATCCTTGAAATGAAAGTTAATTGCCATAGACCTTACCATCATTTCACTTTTTCTATCAGGACTAATCGATCCTAAGATCCCTGTAAAAAGGAGAAAACTTAGACGGCCCAGATTAAATTGGTCCACTGGAGTACATATTGAAGAGCCATGTCGAAATTCAGCCTCTTAAAACACACCCTCTTGAAACCCGCTCTGTAGTCATTCATTTCTAAACTCCCCTTTCTTAAAGATTGACTTACTTTCTTTACTGGGGATCTTGGATGAGAAACTTCTCTGGAGAGAATTCAAGTCTGGGCAGTATGGCTGGCATGGGCCTGCGGAGAGATTACTTCAGTGACCCCTGAAACAAACACCACCTGTGAGTTAGCACACGGCAGTTGTTTAATGAAGCACAGCATCACATGCAGAGCAATTTCTGATGGGAAATGAAGATCCCACTGGAAATTGCTAGGGGCATTAGACAAGCAAAATGTAATTATCTGAACTGAAATCCAGCTGACATCTCTGACAACAAATACCAGGGGATCTTTAAGGATCAGATGCTCCATTTTAAGTCAGTGCCTCTGGCTTCAGTGTTCTCTGCTCCCGCTTCGTCCCCCCGAGGAGGAGAGAACACCTCACACTGAGTCACCAGCATGTACTTTGTCTGCCAATTCTTTCTGCTAGCAGAGAGGAGGTCGGGCTTACACTAACAGAGTAATTGAGACACGTATCCAAATATTTTAGGCCAAATGAATTTTGATTCTTTCCAAATTAAGAGAATCATATAATATTTATAGAAACTAGAATTCTGCCTTGCCCACTTTCCTATACCAGACAGAGCCAGTTTCCCTTGCCTTTTTAAAGTAGACACTTGGAGATAGGGTATCTTGGATTGGCCCTCTGTGGTGCCCAATGAAGACGTTCATTTAAATTGTGTCTTTTGTAAATGAAACTTTTAGGAAAGAACTCTTGGACATTTCAGCCATGGACTTTGTTGTTGTTGTTGTTGTTGTTGTTTTTAAGACAGAAACAAAGTGAACAGATTAAAACCAGGATATGATCTGAGCTGTGCCAATGTTTGGTCTTGGGATTTTAAGTATCTCAAGTGAGATTAGAGACCACAATCACAAAGAAGGGCTTTTTGCCTTAAGAAAAAAAAAATGAAAACTTTGAAAGTTTTCAAGAATATTAAGAATTAGAGCTAGAAAAGATGTCTTTGTTCAATTATCTTTTAATGGTGAAGGCGTAGTTCTTCTAGTATATGTATCATGGATGTTCTCCATTTTAATTTTTAATATTTCAGTTCACATTAGCTGAAGTGCCTTCCCTTGAGAGGATTTTTATAATCTGTCTTAGCTGTTAGAAAATTGTTGCTGGTACTTTACTTAGCTCAATTTTTCCTCTGTTTAGGTTCATGCTATTAGTCTTAATTACATTCTACTGGACTTCTCTAAATAGTTCTTCCCTTTCCTCCTTGATTTATTTACCTCATCATAGGAAAAATACTGTTTACTTCCTGAACAAATGTATCGTTGTCTCTGTCATCATTTTATTTGCTTTGAGTCCTCTCCTCATTGCCCCTTTAAAAAGAGTGAGTTTTGGTCCTGTTTTGTGCCATTATCTGGCATAATGATTAACACCAGTGAACTGGTTTGAATGATGATGTATATAGTTACCATAAGTGTAAAACACTGATGGGGTTGGTAACTTCCTTTAAAAAAATATTACAATCTCAGATAATGTACACGAGGAACTCACTCTCACCATTATGTAGGAAGGTTGTGAAACTGAATGTAGGGATTGCCTTTTTCATGCTCTACTTCTCCACGTGCTAACATATTCAGTCTTAATTGTGTAATTATTTGTTTAATATCTGCTCTCCTCTTTAGACTGAAGCTTCATGAGAGCAGGGCCATATTTCTCTACTTTTTCTCAGAATCCTTCAAACCCTGCACAGTGACCGTTACATCATAACATGATTACCAAGTATTTGTTGAGCAAAGAAATAAACGAAGTTGGATCTCAGAAACTCACAGAGCCTTGTGTAGCCTGTCATCTCCTTTATCTTTTCTATATTACTCCAGTCCTTTCACCACCTCTGCCTTTTAGTTTGGTTTTATAAGATTATTTGTTCTCTGACTCATATTTATGGAAATATAGCTAATTACCAACAAATACTATTTCTACTTCCCTGAGCTCCTGAAATTAAACACTAAGGAATTTGTGATTTTGGATTAGTATTTGTCAACTATTCAAAATAATGAACTCATCTAAAAAAACCTAGGTCCTCTTAGCAAAATTGACCTTATTTAAGATGATTAAGCCACCCATTCACATTACAGAATTCTAGATTTTATTCTTTGCCAAATTCCAAAAGGCCTTGCACTTACATTTTTGTTTTTATTTTTTAGTTAGAGTCTTGCTCTGTCACCCAGCCCAGGGTGCGATTTCAGCTCACTGCAACATCCGACTCCTAGGTTCAAGTGATTCTCATACCTCAGCCTCTGGAGTAGCTGGGACTACAGGCCTGTACCACCACACCCGGCTAATTTTTTGTATTTCTAGTAGAGATGGGGTTTCACCATGTTGGCTAGGATAGTCTTGAACTCCTGACCTCAAGTGATCCAACCACCTCAGCCTTCCAAAGTGTAGGGATTACAGGCATGAGCCACTGCGCCCAGCCATACATTTATCCACCTCTAATAGCACCTCTGAATACTTTTCATGACCCTCTACTGCATCCACCCCAACCTGAGAAGTGTGATGCTACTGTCTTCTCTCGGTACCATGTGCCTTCTCTCCTTTCATTGCCAGGATCTTTGAATAGGTACCCTAACTTTTTTAAATATATTTTTTATTTCAATAGCTTTTGAGGTACAAGTAGTTTTTGATTACAAGGATGAATTGTTTATTGGTGAAGTCGGAGATTTTAGTATGCCCATCACCTGAGTAGTGTACATTGGACCCAATATGTAGTTTTTCATCCGTCACTCCCACTGCCTACTGTCTGAGTCTACAAAGTCCATTATATTGCTCTGTCTGCCTCCACATACCCCTAACTTAGCTCCCACTTATAAGTGAGAACATATGGTATTTGGTTTTCCATTCCTGAGTTACTTCACTTAGAATAATGGCCTCCAGTTCCACCCAAGTTACTGAAAAGGACATTATTTCATTCTTTTTTAATGGCTGAGTAGAATTCCATGTAGTATATATACCACATTTTCTTCAGCTACTTGTTGGTTGATGGGTACTTAGATTGGTTCCATATCTTTGAAATTGTGCTGCAATAAACAGATGCATGTAGGTGTCTTTTTGATATAATGACTTATTTCCCTTTGGGTAGATATCCACTAGTGGGGTTGCTGGATTGAATAGTAGATCTACTTTTAGTTCTTTAAGAAATCTCATGCTGTTTTCCATAGAGGTTAAACTAATTTGCATTTCCACCAGCAGTGTATAAGCGTTCCCTTTTCACCACATAACAGGACTAACTTTTAATTGGAAATTTCCCCAGGAATTGCTGCCACCAGCTTATGCCAATCGTATCCGTGCTCATGCTCAATATTCTGGTTGCCTTCCTAGCTTTCTTCTCTTGGTTAGTGGTACCATGACAGAATTCTCCCAATCACTAAGACTTGAGACTTTAGGATAATCTTTGGATTAGCCCTCTCCTTCATCCTCTAGGTCCAACTTTCCAAGCCCTTCATTCTTTTTCTGAATAGTTTCTGATCCATCACTTTGTCTTCATTCTTACTGATGGCACCCCAGGCCTGACCTTCATCATCTGACATCTGGATACTATGTCATGAGAGTTCCCTAAGAGAAGCCTCACAGACTTCAGTCCAATGTCTCTTCATCATATACAATGCATCATTTTCTGCTTCAATTTCTGTTCCTAGCCTTATTTTTCCTTTTCTTTCTCAGCTGCCCCAGGCTGCCTCTTTGAACTCCTTTCCTCCACACTCCTAGCCTCGTGCCCCATTCCAGTCATTCTGATGGAATCCTACCTTGGCGCTTGCGGACTTCCTTTTCCCTCTGCCTGGAATGCACATCCCTTCATCTTCTCTAGCTCACTCCTACAACTTTCAGGTTTCTGCTCACTTAATTAAAAAGACCTCTGTCCTGTCCCGTCCTTCATCACTATCCCCTGACACTGCACGTACTACTTGCCTATGACGTAGTTATTTATTTTCTGTTACTCTCTTGCTAGAATGTAAACTCTGTGAAAAATAGATTTTCTTTCTTTTATTTTTCTTTTCCAGAGCATCTCCAGGAACTACAACAGATAGGAGCTCAATAAATATTTGCTGAATGAATAGCTAAATTACGTTTCATTTTTGTTATTCTGTATCATATATAATATCTAAAAATAAATTAGACCGGGCGTGGTGGCTCACGCCTATAATCCCAGCACTTTGGGAGCCAAGGCGGGTGGATCACCTGAGATCAGGAGTTCAAGACCAGCCTGGCCAACATGGTGAAACCTGGTCGCTACAAAAATACAAAAATTAGCCGAGCATAATGGCGGGTTCCTGTAATCCCAGCTACTCGCGAGGCTGATGCGGGAGAATATCTTGAACCCAGAAGGTGAAGGTTGCACTGAGCTGAGATGGCGCCATTGCACTCCAGCCTGGGTGACAGAGGAGACTCCATTTCAAAATAATAGTAATAATAATAATAATATCAATGATAAATTATAATATTCACATGTTCTCCAGTATTCTGGAATTATCATTTTCTTTCCCTCACTGCAGTAGAAATATGAGTATCAATGGGTATTTTAATAAAATCCAAAAGGTGAAGGAATGTAAGGAGGAAGGAATTACTTGGCCTCTTTTGTGTTGTTTCTTCGTCTTACACGAACCTGCTGCTCCAGGCTTTCCTTCAGTAATGCCTGCCTATCCTATAGGCCACGGCTCCTGGGCATTCTCATTCTCTGAAATCTGCTTCCTCACCAAAGGTGGACTAGCATCATAGATTTCCTTTGCACGAACAAATTAATATGGCACCCAAATTAGCAAATGAATCTTGCTACCATCTCTGTATATTTTGTGTGTGTGTTTTCTTGTTGTTGTTTTAGAGACAGGGTCTTGTTCTCTCCGTCACGTTGGAGTGCAGTGAAGCAGCCATGGCACACTATAACGTCAAACTCCAGGGTTCAAGCGATCCTCTTGCCTCAGCCTCCAGAGTAGCTAGGATGATGGTGTAGGTCATCACACCCGGTCACCCGGTTAATTTTTTGTTTTTGTAGGGACTGAGTCCTGCTATGTTGTCCAGAGTGGTCTCAAACTCTTGGCCTCAAGTGATCCCCTCACCTTGTCCTCCCAAAATGCTGGGATTACAGGCGTGAGCCACCACGCACAGACCCTGTACATTGTTAAAGTCTAGCATTTTTTCTTTCTGCTACAGTAAGTTATTAAAAACTATTAAATCATAATAGTGATTAACATGAATTATTTACTAATTTCCCAACATGCATTCAATCCTCACAATCACTCAATGAAGTCAGTATTGTTATTAAAATCTCCATTAACAGATGAGGAAAATTTGGCCTAGAAATATAACCAACTAGCTTAATGTCATGAAACAAGTTTGTGAGTCAGGAATCAAGCCCAGGTCTGTCTGACTCCAACGCCCACCATCCTTTACCACTTCCAGCGTAAAGTACATTAAATCTCCTTTGGAACCAGGTGGAAAAGTGAATGAATGAACAGATGAATGATTAACTGCACCCATTTTTTTCATCTTATTAATGGTGTTTAATAACCTAATTTCAAACTAACTCAAAGAAGGGCTGGTTTTTGTCCAGGGAGAGCATTCTGCAAATAGGGGCCATTAAGCAGACAGCCTGAAGGACCACCTGCCAAAGATTGAGCAGAGGATGTTTCTGAGCTGCGTGGGAGGCAGAACTCCATAACCTCCAAGGTCTCTTCAAGGTCAAGTGATGCATTCTATGACTCCAAGAGGTTTTTAAAACATGGAAAATTTAGAATATATATGGTCTATTTAAATAGAAATAAAATTAATCTAACTTCATCTTTCTTTTACACTTTTCCAAAAAAGAAACAATTATTTTAGGGTGAATCCAGGAGACAATAATCAGAATATCAACATTTTGAACTCTATCAGCTTTAATTCATTTTTCCTTTTGAGTTTATACTTTTGTAGCACTGACTTTTCTCTAGAGTCAAAGAAAATAACAATGGTAAATAACGAGCTCTTCGTGTTCCTGGAACAAACTACTCAGTGCTAGAAATGTCGGCTTCAGCATGTGCTGAGAAAGCATCCAGATGTTAGCCAGCTGAAACAATATATCCTAGTGCATCTAAATAAAAAATTCATCTTCCTTTAAAAATTGGAAGTCAAAATGGGGTTTAGGATTCCCAATAAGGGTCAAGAAACGGCAAGTATTTATGAATCTCTGAACCTGCCTATTGCCAGAAGGTATCTATACAGTTCTTAGAACACTGAGAATTAAAAAGTAAATAAAATGCTAGATATAATAGCTAACCTTTCTGATTACCGTAAATTGAGCTAATAATAGCAAAAGTGCCTAGTGTTTATTTGGTTATTACTTGTGAGTTTCACATACCATGGTCATGGGTTGCTCAGAAGAATGAGCTGTAGGAAATGCAAGAGAGAGGAGAGGTGACAGAGGAATTGGAAGTTGTGCAGATCATTGGGAGATCTAGGGACAGGGAGGGGCATTCTCCACCCACTCTCCCTAAACTCTTTAAAAGGGCAAATGAGTAAAACTGTCAAGCAAACAGAACAAAAGGCTAAGGAACCTTGAAAACTTTAGAAATAAACATTGCTTTTCAGAGTCACAGAAGAAGAAAGGTTCATTCCTGTAGAAATGAAATTGAAGAAAAAATGAATTAGAAATTAAGACATAAAACATGGATGCTTTGATTTTTCCTCAGCACTCCTCCCATCAGTTGAGCCAGGATGGACTAAAGTATGTTTCCCAAAGTGCGACCCATCGCCACCCAGCATTAGACTCATGGAGTTGATTTAAAAAAAAAAACCAGAGTGAAAAAAAAGAAAGCAATTTCTGAGCCTCACATTAGACTCAATGAATAAATATTCCTGGATAGTGGGCTCAAACAATTCACATTGTATAATAACACCCAAGTGATTCTCATTTACAACATAGTTTGAAATCTTTGGGATGTGAATAGCATTTTGTGGTAACTAATATTTTAGAGAAATGTGAAGTGCAAGGCCATGATTAATTTTGAGCACAGGAATAAAGGAAGAATCAGCTTAACTTTTAGAAAACAGAAGGCAAATTTAGCAAACAAACAAACAAGAACTGTTGAAAAATAAGGAAGCTAAAACGAAGTTTCTCTTTTCTAATGTCCCTTTCTTCATTCTATCTTAGAACAAAAAGGAGAGACAGGAAGTAAAAGAGGTTGACTCGTTTGTTAACAGAGCATTATCTCAGTTTACCAAGATTCTTCCACAGCCAAAGTCACTTTGCTTATCTGTTCTTTTTCATGTTGGGACAGCTTTAAAACTAACAATAACCCAGAGCTACTCTTAGACAAAAGTGTGAAATAACAAGCTTTCCTAAATAAGTAGTGGAGAGGTTGCGTTAGTGTCCTGTGCCTGCCATAACAAATCACCACAAACTGGGTGGCTTAAGACAACAGAACTTCATCATCTCGCAGTTCTGAGGCCAGGAGTCCAAAATCACGACGTCGACAGGGCGGTGCCCTCTCCAGAGGCTCTGGGGAAGAATACATTCCATGGCTCTCGCTAGTTCCTGCTGGTTGCCAGTCATCGCTGGTGTTCTCTGGCTTGAGGATGCACCACTCAATCTCTGCCTCCCTCTTCATGTGGCACTCTCCCGGGTGTGTCTCATCTTCACATGTTGTCCTCCTCTCTCTGTCCAAATTTCCTCCTTCTTATAAGAACATTAGTCACTGGGCCAGGCACAGTGGTGCACACTTGTAATCCCAGCTATTCAGGAGGCTGAGGTGGGAGGATCACTTGAACCCTGGAGGTGGAGGTTGCAGTGAGCCAAGTCTGAGCCACTGCACTCCAGCTTGGATGACAGAGCAAGACTCTGTCTCAAAAAAAAAAAAAAAAAAAAAAAAAAGGAACATTAGTCATTGGATTAAGGCCTACCCCAATGCAGTATGACCTCATCTTAACTTGATGACATCTGTAAAAATCCTATCCTACTTCCACATAAGCATAATGTCACATTTACAGGGACTAGGAGTTAGGAATTAAACACGTCTTTTTGGAGTATCCAATTCTACCCAGTACACTGAGTGAATGTTAAACAGATGCTGGGATACAGAACTGAAGCTGTGTTGTTTTTATTTCATATTGCCTTCTACTCTGTGTGTCTATACCGTTTCCTATTCTGTCTCTTACAAGGACACTTGTCATGGGATTTAGGCCCACCCAGATAACCTGGAATAATGACCTCATCTGGAGGTCCTTAATAAGTTTATCTGAAAAGGTTCTTTTTTCAAGTAAGGTAATAGTAACACATTTCAGGGATTAGGACGTGGACATATCCTTTTGAGGGCCACCATTTAACCCACTACAAGGTGATAAAAACTTTTATTTTTTTATTTTTGTAGAGATGAGGTCTCCCTATGCTGCACAGGCTCATCTCAAACTTCTGGCCTCAGATAATCCTACTGCCTTGGCCTCCCAATTTGCTGGAATTAAGAGGTGATGGAATTTAAAAACAGACTGTATCTTCACCTTTTCTGAAAGGGTTTGAGTATATTCTTGCCTAGAGCAGATAAAATTACTCTGCAAGGTCATTCCTAACTTATTTAATTCTCTAATTTTATAATCTTATGAGAATTTGGGTTATCAAGACCTTAGTTAAAGCAGAGAAAAAAAATTCTAGGCAAATCTATTATGAGTAAGCCAGACACACAGTATTCTATTTTCAATAAGTTTAAATTCACAAAAATGATTTCTTCAGAAGGAAATGCATGTTCATACTTAACTCTGAACAAGGAAGATTTTTTTTTAACATTTAGGAACTTATAAAATGATGTAAATCTGAAAGACAGGCCAAGTTATAGCTTGAATAGATATTTATTCAGCATTAATCTCTCAAATCATTTGTGACACATGGGTCAGACCTGGGCAGTGAGAAGATTTAAAAGACACAATATGTGCTAAAACCAAGTCTCGGGGGGGATATTTTGTCCTTTCTATGTCTGTACAAACTCCCTCCCTTATCCCTAACCCAAAATTTGAAAACTTCTCACGTGTTCCAAATGACTTAATTCTAGTGAAGATTTAAGGAAAAATAGAAGATGATTGTGATGAAATATATCAATTCCCATCATCATTGTTTTTAAATCTTGAAGTTACTCCGGCATTCTAGGCTTTATATTTTAAGTAGAACATAACCTGGAAGGTAAGCTGTGGTTCCAAAATACTCTAATAGCAGCCAACTGATTGAAGGACTCAACAGTAGTGAGTTTCAAAAGGGAAATGCCTATGAGAAGAGGGCTGATGACATGAAAGAGAATGAAGTCAATTCCTTCAGACTTCTTAGGACCCAGGCTTAGAACTTGCTTTCTAATATTTGGAGTATTCAGCAATATTTCTGAGGGTGAGATACTCAAAATTTTCCTATACAATTCTCAATTTCAGGATTAAAATCAGGAAAACCAAGAAAAAAAGCACAAATTCATGTAGATTCCCACATAGAGTCATGTCCTGTATTGGCAAGTCTTTGAAGGCTAATTCCATGAAGTAACCACACTGAGCCCAGGAACCAAGTCAGCCCATCAAAATCTATAATTTTCCTGCCAAAGCAAAGCAAATTTACCATGTTGCCAAAATCCACAAGCAGATAGCGTCTATTTCTCTTCTTATTTCGTAGTTGTTCAAATCAGTGGTGTCTAAAACAGAGTATGCATGATCATCTACAAGGGTGAGAAAGAACATCTGCTTATATTTATTTTTAATCTTAAAACATAAGAAAGAAATCAAGCTTTACTTATATTTAAAATATGTCTTTCTATAATTCATAAATTTTAAAATGATTATATTGAGATACATGGCCATAATATTTTTACTCATTTAGATATGTCATATTTTTACTTACATAGATACATGATTAAAATGAATTGGAGGCTCCTGATTTAACCAAATTGTAAATAATTTAGTCACTTTTTTCTTTCCCTGTAAAGCATGGATCTTCATCGTCTTTTGGATTTCTGAATTTTATGAGGATATAAATTATATAATATAAATTATACTCATTTCAATATAAGTATAAATTATATGTAAGGTCTTGAAAATGTTTTTGCGTCATTGTAGGCTAAACTGGTCCACATGCTTGTACAAACAGTTCAGTAGGATAACATTTACATAAAAGCATCCAACATATTACATCTCTAGGAAAATCTCTTCTAAAAATATGAAGAAGAACATTCAGAAATTATACCACAGTCATTCTTGTAGTTTAGATAGTATAGAGAAAACAAAAAACAAATGAGGTAAAGTTAGTGATTTCTTCAGTCTTCATAAAAAAATCAGTATTTACTAAAGCTATATTTCTGAGGGTGAGATTTCCTGCAATTTAAATGTTGCAGTCTAAATCTCAGGGATTTTTGGATTCCATTTACTATCTAAATTCTTTTTCCCTCCCTGACATTTTTAAGTCACCGAAGAAGCATATGAACTACTAGAGATTTGTTCTAAGAATTGACCAATGACCTTTATGGGCAGGGACTGTCTTGCCCTTGTTTTAAAGCTCACTAAAATAACTATGCCCGGCTGTCATGTCAAGACAAACTGATATGCCATGGTCACTTACGAGAGGTGCCATGAAGATTTTATTTCTAACAGTAGTTCGAGTAAAAAATTGAAGAAATAATCTGTGCTTTCTGCCTGCCACCATCCCTCCCTGCTCTTCTAGTACAAAATCCTTTTCATCTTGTAAACTCCTCCTGTTTTTTTGAGTCTGCTGTCAATAAAAGGACTTTCCTCCGCCCCTACAGGGGTGGGCATGTGATGTGCTACTTCGGACCCCTAGGCGCATTCATCAGTCCAAGGGTGAGAAATTGGCTACACTAGGTCAATTAGAGTCACTTTCAGTATTAAACTAAATGCTGTGATCGGGGGAGTGGGAGGAACTTCTTTTCCTTTTAGATCATTGGTACCAAAGACTGTACAAGCCTGGTGCTACCAGAGACATTTTTTGCCACCAAGTGGAAAAAGCATACTTGAGAATAAAACCAACATGGAGGAAAGAAGAGTTGACAGAGGAAGAGAAATAGAAGGTACTCAGTTTTACGTCTGTGCTTTTCTATTAGGTTGATGCAAAAGTAATTGCGGTTTTTCCATTTTGATGGGAAAACCGCAATTACTTTTGCACCGACTTAATATTATATGGGGGCAATAAAGTTTCTCTTGGCATTAGGTTTCTACCAGGTGCAACGGAGAAAAGTCCTCTTACCACAGGGATGATATGCTAGAATACATCCAGGCTACTATTATAATAAAGTCACTCTTACTTTCTAGATATATTTTCTTGAGTGGGCTAAAGGTAAATCTCCAAATAGCCTAAAATCATGGCTGTGGCTATAGTCACTGAGTGTGTCAAACATGTGAACAGTACATATTACATGTCTCTTAATTCACACATACATATACGTGCACACACACACAACCTCTGAATATTGCCCTAACATAGCTAACAGAGTACTATGCAGAGTTGTTTATTCCACAAGCATAACTGATTAACAACAACATAATGTTTGAATTTTCTCTAGTAATACCTATCAACCAAATAACCTATTTATTTCTGTTTTGGTAGCATTCTTTTATTTTCTTGCCTTCTAATTTCTTATTGTCTCATATAGTTTCTTTTAGGCCACACAATGTTAAAAAAAAAAAAAAGCAAGTCCGGATTTTTATAATATTTTATGACTTGATAGTTTTTACGTGCTGAAGATCATGGAATGGAAATTATCATTGACACCCCCCTGCCCCCACCAAAAAAATTAAACATTTATTCAAGACCTTAGTCAATTTAAAATATTTTGCTAAGTCAACTAAATAAGCACTATTCTTTGAAGAAGGCTAATAAATGATATCACCTTTTCTTAGATTATTATTACTTGTATTTCTTAAAGAATAGGGCCCAAGGGGAGAACTCCTTTAAAAGAGAAATAGAAGGAGTAAAATCACTTTCAGATCTTTCTCACTAGGAGAAGTTGATTCTTCTACTAGCTTCTTTCTCTGCTATGATGTATTATTAAAAATGGGAAGACAGTGTTGATGGCATGTGTTGTATAATAGCTTTGTGGGGTACCATTTATTTTACTTTAAGGAGAGTTTATTTCATCTTGGGCCAACTCGGAAAGCTTTTCAGAGGCCATCAGCACACTGGCTTTCTTCATATTAGATAAAAGCAAGGACATTGCTCATACATTGATCTGAAGTTATTCAAAGCCTGAATTGGGGAAGAGAGAATTTCCTTCCTTGGTACAGAGTAGCTTTCACATTATATCGATGCATTCAAAATCTGAAAACTCTTTTTAAATTGAGAATGTCAGAGGAAAATTTTCACCTTTTTTGAAGTGTAAACTGAAAATGCGGAAATTTTATTAGATCAAAAAAGGAATAAAATTAAAATAAAGTTTAATATCAACTTTAAACGTCAATGTATTCTAAAAGAGTAAATAGTGAAAAACTGGATTTAAACCATACCAGTTATCTGGATATCTTAAATTACTGATTTGTGATTCATAAGTTGTAGGTTATCATAAGCTGTTTGCTTGTAGAGTGCTGAGCACATGGCTCCCAGAAAATATTTTTCTGGCAAACTTTTTTTTGAATTGCCAGAAAATAAATGTTTTAGGCTCTGTGGGGCATCTAGTCTCTCCTAAACTCTGCCTTTGTAGCATGAAAGCATCCATAAATGTTACATAAATAAATGTGCATGTTCTGATATAACTTTATTGACAAAATCAAGTGGAGGGTTGGGTTTGGCCTGCTGTGACAGTTTGTCAACCTCTGCTCTATGCCTAACTCTGAATTATCACTTGAGCTGCTAAGAATGGGATGGTGTATGCATTTAATAAATGGAACATTTTCCTGAAAATCAAAGGATGAGTTCTCTTTCTAAATTTACCAATACCATGTTAATCAATTCATTCTAAAGGTGTTCCCTAAGGCCTAGCTTTGTTAGGTGAAGGAGAGAGATTTTTGGAAAAGAAAATGAGGGGGATTGTCAGTGAGGGAGGCTTTAGGCTCATGCTCTGATTGGAGGCGGGCCAACTTTGCATTTGTCTACTTTATAAGTTTGAGCTGTACAAAATCTCATTGAAAAACTATTCAGCTTGGAAGGATTGGGTAACTTCTGTAAGTTATTTCCATAAGTCACATCTAGCCCTAGTTGTCAATTAAGATCCAATTACAGAAAGGGATGCCTCAAATGTAACATGAATCTTGTGTATAGGAAATTCAAGGAGAAAAAATATATATTTTAAATGAAATCAATGTCTTTGTAGAGAATTCTAGAGAGCTGAGGAATGACAACTGGATACAGATATTAGCAATGTCAAGACAAGAACACAGTTACACCAGTGCTTGCAATCGCTGGCTTGTGGGGAGCATCCCACCTTGAGGTTTTCAGAAGCTGCTCCCCACTGACACAGACTTAATAGGCGTCATGAAGAAAAGGATGCAGCTTTTCAGCAGTGCTCAGATCACATGTGACAGCCATAATTGAGTAAGCAAACGGGGTGCTGAGAAGAGGGTAATGGGCCATGCAGATAGAAGAAGAGCTGAGCAGATCCTTAGAGGTGATTCTCATTGACAGCAATGTGAAACTGGTAGGTGTACATTGAGCTCCAAACATTCTCCCAATGCAGAGATGAAAGTTATTATCAACTTGACAGGTCTGCAAACCATGGCCACTGTCCAAATGCCATAACACACAAAGAAATACAAATTAGGTTATAAATTTCCCCTTTTAGGCACACCAAAGGAATTGGAATAGTTGGTAGAACTGGGAGCAAACAAGATGCTTTAATTAGATGACAACATGTGAAATTGTTAACTCACTGCCCAGCCCTAGGACTCAGAAATTTTGGAAAATAATTACAAAATTGATACTCTGAGTAAACACAATTTTGTGATCTCCCTAAATTTCATCCTCTAAGCTCTCTCTTCATCTTGGGTTTTTAGCCCATTAACTTAACTCTTGTCTACTTCACAGAGGCAATAAAGACACGAGATCCCAAGGCAGAGTAGCCCTCAATGGGGCTTACTGAAAACAGGGCATTCTATTCAAATGGGCAAATTTAAGCTTCTTTTAATCTCAAGAACTGGGTGAGAAAATCAGAGGAATGCAGATATGGTCTCACTTCTGAGCCATGATGCTGAGAAATGCTCTACAACGAAAGCACTGGATATAGTATGTACTTTGGCTAAGCTGCCACCAGGTGAATGGTATTACTTATTTAAATTCTTGTAATCTAATCAGAATGACTTCCTATAAACATAATTTATAGATTCAAGGAAAATACAGTCTAATATCCCAAATTACCAATAATGTTTCTATAAAACTATGTATTAGAATAAATACATAAATATTAATTACCACTAACAAAATTTGTTTGCCTACACACACATACACACACAGAGTAAAAGCAAAAGTTCCCAACTTTTTGGTCTATGGTACTCTTATTGTTTCAGTAATTTTTTCACAGCACTCCTAGACCCAAAGAAATGTCTAATAATTATATTTATTAACTAGTTAGAAATCACCAAAAACTCAGCTTTATAAAGACACAATATCAGCAAAAAGAACGTAGCATGATCAGTGAGGAAACTGTGAACTATCTCAAGCTTCATTATGACCAAAAGGTATCGAGGGTTGCTGTCTTTCGCTGGAAAATGTAAAACGTCCCGCAGCCCTCCTGTGAGTTTGCTGCAGCACCCCGGGGTGCCTTGGCACACTGTTCAGAAACCACTGGATTAAGACAAATCTGGGAACTATTCTGTGTCTACTCTCCCATCCCAGTTAAGTTACAGAATAGCTAGTATTTTAATGTTTTCATTCTTGGCTCAGTCTAAAATTGATCGTTCTCTTAACTTTAATGAACAAAACAAAACTTGAAATTGATTTTACTTTGAGGCTTCAAAGAGAATCAATGGTTCTCAGTACTATCTGTTTAAGCCTCTTTCTTCTTCAGCGGGAAGGTCTCAATGGCCTTCACACAACTTATCTAGGAAAATGCACACTTGTCCTTTGTAAGGTCACAATTAATAGTCTTCATTTTTCCCCAGAAGCAAAACTGAAAAAAAACAGATGCAGAATATTTCCTACATTCTGACTAGATTTCTTGACTGAAAAAATCTCATTGACCATCCTTGATTAATCAGGATATTTCTAAATTAATAATCTCTTTCCACACAAGAAGCTTGTCATTCACCTGTAGTTTCATCATAGGTTTTAACACATGCTGTAAGATTTCAACTCTCACTTATAGGCAGAGATAATGGTTTCTTGATAGCCTTATGTTCTTCATCAAGTTAGGCCCTTGAAAAAATAATTTAATTAGAATATTTTTATAGGACTATGGTTCTTCACAAACATACAAGAAGTGTCATCTAACTAGAGAAGAATCTTGGATGCCTCGGAAGAATGGCTAAGAGTGTGTGTGTGTGTATGTTTGTGTGTGCCTGTATGTCTGTCTCTATCATGCACTCATGACAGAGAGAGAGATAAAGAGGAGAAAGATAAAGATTCACATTCCTTAAAGGTATGTGAACATGAACATGTGACAATGTGAATTTGACAGAATGAGTGTAGACAGGCAGGGAGGAAGTGAGTAGGAGTCTACACTGAAAGGGTGGGCTAACCAACTGTGGTAGGCTATAGGGTTTTCTCAGATCACTGGCAGTTTTCAGATAGATCTAAAGCGATTCTATCAAAACATGTTAAACACCAACGATAACCAAGGACAAATTGCCGCATTCCAAAAGCAATCAGAGTTGGCCTGCATTATCCTTCCTCCCCACATTCTTTGGAGGCTTATCACAACAGCAACCACATGCATTATAAACAGTGTTAGCCTTCAACTAGGCAACTGGCTTCTTCCCCTGCAGTAGTTTAAAACCACCCTCTGCTCCCACAGTCGGTAAGATGTTCTGCATTAACTTTGCACTGATCTCCTCTGAAGGCAAAAACAAGATCCTTTTGCATTAATGATTAGCAAAAATGCCAAAGGCAACAACTTTGACAAGGACCATACTAGAAGCATAAGTTTGTGTTGACAGTTTCTCTTCAATGTAGTCACGAGGGCTCTGCCATCATCTATGAAACCTATCAGTGCACATAGACCACCAAATCATGCAACAAATCCTAAGAGTTTATTGGAAATGAATTGCTGGATTATGTTTATTTAACCACAAACTTTAAAATCTGAAAAAAAAACCTGGGTAAAACTGTTAAATATGGTATTCATTACATGCAGAAAGATGTTTAAAATTGATGTGAAAACATGACTACATTGCAATTTAAACTTAAATTTCAATAAGTACCTAAATTTAAAAGCCCATAATAATTATAGGATGTGTAGCCTTAAATTAAACAAGACTACTCTTGAATTAAGTAAATGCTAATGTTGTACTATCCGCTAAGTAAATACTAATTAGTTGTCACAGCAATTTTTCTGAACCTTCTCACAGTATAGTAAGATATGTGTAATGTATATTATGTGAAGTCACCAAGGGTGGGGTCTGGAAGATGTAACAAGCAAAAATAAAGACAGATGTCAGTAAAATGCTCCCTGTTACTATGTTTTGGAGCTCCATATGGGAGGGAATAATTACACTTTGGCAGTAAGAACCACCCAAAAAAACATATTTCTAAGTTTTTATCATAATACATTTGGAACTTTCTAGAAATAGTAGCAGAACTATTATAATAAATCCCAGAAGTTTTAACATGTAAGTAGTCATGGCAATCCCCTTTTCCCTCTGGTGAATCTGAAAGATGACTTGAAGACTGGTGATATATCAAAACTTTCTTTAAAATTTTTTTTTCAAGGAATTATCTAACCAGAGGATTGCAGACTTTAAAACAGTCATTATTGGTAAATATTTCTTTCCTAACTTCTCTGTTTCAATTGTTTCTCTGTAAAATGGACATAATAATAGTGCCAACCTCATAAGGTCCTCGCAAAGGCTAAATGAGTTAGTACACAGCTACAAACTCACATAGACAGAAGTGTCTCAGAATGTGAAGTTATTTCTCTTTTAGAGAGATAATACAGTACATCACCATATTATGTCCATTAAGGATAGTTTTTCTACCAAGTGAGTTCAGGTCATGTCTGGTCTTGCTGCTAATTGAGCTTAAAACAAACTTTTCTTGAATTTTAGAATCATGGATGAGGAATTCTAGTCCTGTATATGTAGAACACTGAGCACTACATCTGGAATACAGTAAGAATTAAGCTTGCATTTTCTTTCTTTTTTTCTTTCTTTTTTTTTTTTTTTTTTTTTTGAGATGGAGTCTCACTCTGTTGCCCAGGCCAGAATGCAGTGGTGTGATCTCGACTTACTGCAACCTCCGCCTGCCAGGTTCAAGCGATTCTCCTGCCTCAGCCTCCCTAGTAGCTGGGATTACAGGCATGAGCCACCACGTCTGGCTAATTTTTGTATTGTTTAATAGAGACAGGGTTTCACCATGTTAGTGAGGCTGGTCATGCACTCCTGACCTCAAGTGATCCACCCGCCTAGGCCTCCCAAACCACCGAGATTATAGATGTGAGCCACCACACCTGGCCAGCGTGTATTTTCGATCATTATATTACAGTATTATTACCCAATTTGAAATTTGAGAAGATAATATTTTTCTTCCTTCCTTCCTTCCTTCCTGTCTTCCTCCTGCCCTTCCTCCCTCCCTTCCTTCCTCCCTTCTCTTTCTTTCAACAAATAACTAACAAGAGCATTTTATTTATAAAACACAATTCTATGTGACAAGATAATTTGGGTAGCGCTCACGTAAAATATAATCCCTTTTCCTGGTCAAAGGATCAGTAAGATTTCTAAAATTATAACTTTTTTGTTGCTACATAAATTGTTTATCACCCCAAGCAAAAATTATAGCCATACTTTCTATAGCCATACTTAGCAGCTATCAGACGTATGTTTAAAAAGGCAATAATTGAATTAAATTAGCAAGTAAATGTCAGCCAGTCTAATTGTGTCACTATAATTGTGGCCATAACTGTGACTACCAAGGTTTTCTCTTATTACCACTTATAATAGGAAAAATGAGAAAACTTTAACAAATCTTTCATAAACCACTCTTAAAATGAATAACTAAACAATACACAGTTAAATCTCACTTCGACATTTTCCAAGGATCCCCTCCCCAAGAAAATGAGATTTCCAATGTAATTTCTAATTTAATACAAGGACTGATAAAAGAAAAAAATGAACTGGGGTAATACCCTATCCTTATTCAAAGAGTATTGATCAAAGCCAAATTCTTGTTAAATAATGTTTTACACTAAAGAGATGAAACTCTTCAAAGCATTCCCCATGAATTCCCTGAGAAAGTAACTTATGTTTGGTCCAAATCTTACAGGGGGGAAAAAAAAGCTCTTGGAGCAAAATGCTGAGTATTCCTTTCAACATAATGACAATCAATCATATCCCAGGGTCTCTTTAAATCCAATTCTAATGTCTAAATAGGACAGACTCTTCTACTGAAGGTGTTTTCACCATTTTCCCAGTTGTTCAACTGCTGTATCTACATTCTTAGAATCTAACTAAAAGATGAAACTGAGGCTTTTATGCATTTATAACTAACTTTGCCTACTTTGAATATAATACCATAGAAAGCAGAGATAATATCTCTTACCTCCTAGAGTTATTGTATGAGTCAAATTTAATTTCAACAAACATTTACTTTCAACTTACTACTTGCCCAATAAAGATATGTGAAAGGTTGTTGAACCTATGAAACAATATAAAATTATAACATTATTTACTCTTAATGTATTGCAAATCAAGAGAGAAAACAAGAAGTTGATCTAGAGAATCACATTTATGCATTTCCTCTAAGTAGTGAACTTTGGTGGATTCATCTTTAAATTCTTTAATGAAAAACTTACAAGAGCCATTTATTAGTCATATTCTAAAAAGCCAGATACAGGCTATTTTGCATGCAATATATATATATTGGCCCTTATGGGATTTACATTATATTCTCTGTGATGGTTAAACCAATGAGACTTTGCTCTTTTCCTTAACCATCTGGGGGAGGCAGGAACAAAGGAGAATATTGATAAACCTGGAAATAGGGCCGGATAGTATCAGAGAAGGAAGCCTTTGGGAAGGTGAAGATGTGGTAGCCAGTACTCATGTTGTAAAAGGATACAACTCCAGCCTCAGAGTCCAGAAACACTCCCACAACCAAGGGCTGCTCACACAGATGAAGGGAAGTTAAGGGAGATGTAAGGGCTACATAGCCTTTCTTTTGGCATAGTCCGAGGGTCCAGAATCCAGACTGAGGCTCTTGCTTCATGTCAGTGCACCTCTGCATATTGCCATACAAACTCCTAAATCCCACCTGGTTCGTTTTCCAGCATCCATTTTGAAGGAGCATCTTCCTGAGAGGTGAAGCCCTCACAACCCAGGACACAGGGGAAGGCACTAAATCTCCTGGAAGAAGTGCTGTGATGGTCCTGGGGATATCCACAAGTCACTTTTCTCCAATCCTCATACAGAATTAGTTCACTATGAGCTGTATCTGGATCCAGAGTCACATTGACTGTAATCCCAGTACTGTAGGAGGCTAAGGCAGGTGGATCACTTGAGTGCAAGAGTTTGAAACCAGCCTGGGCAACATGGCAAAACCCCATCTCTTGATGGCTCCTTAACATTTTCTTCACATTACAGGAAATAAAGCTCAAAAATGTTGCACATAGTATGAAGCTCCAAGGAGAAGGCCTCTGATGTTTCCAGCTTCACAGCCCAACTCCTGCCCACAGTATCATTCACATCCTGCAGCAATTTTTGGGCTGAGCCCCGACATTTTTCCTCCAGTTCCAGCATGTGGCTCTTGAATTCAGCCCCAGACCGGTCCCATGGTCCCTCAGTCTATTCAGAGTCTATCGTTCTTCCTTCTCCTGTCTCCAGGGATAAGATTTCTTCTCCTCATGTAGGAAACTCTGGAGATTCTTAAAGTCAAACGATTTTTTTGTCTCTGAATTTGTGTCTTCTCATGAGGAGATATAAAATTGCAATTTCCATTATTGCTGTCTAAATTCATGCAGTGAGAGTGTATAATCTGGGCAACTTAAATCTTTGCTTTTGAGTTGCAGTCCTCAAACTTGGCCCAAATAAACTCTGTACTTATTGTCCATTTAGTTATGTGCATTGCTGTGAACACCTTCTGCTCTGTGCACTTCTCTTCAAGTTGCCTCAATTTTGTCACAGCTTTCTGGAGCTTTTCCTTGTAGCCCTGGCATACGTCTTCAACAAGAGCTGTGGTGTGCCCTTTGTGCTGTGGTGCCCGCTCACAGTGCCAGCAGATGAGCTGCCCCTCGTCTTCACAGAACAGGTGGAGCTCTTCCTGGTATCCCAAGGTATCACTGAAGCAAGTCGCTGTGTTTAGTTCATTACTGAGTTGAATCAGATTTTGTCCTTGGGTTAGACTAGAATCATCCACTCCACTTGGTCTTCCAACTGCACTATTACTGCAACACATTCATACAATGGCATACTATGCTGCAATAGAAATGCACAAAACAAAACAACATGATATGGCACATGTGATAAATCCAACAAAAAAGTTAAACAAAATGGCAAGTTGTAAAATACATTCAGTATATTACATATATGTAGTTTAAAATATGCAGAATAAAGTCTTATGTTTTATATAGAAATACACATGTAGAGTAAAAGTAAAAATATATAAATAGGAATGATCAAGAGCGAATTCAGCAAGGTTACATCTCTGGAAAGGGAGAGAGATAAATGACATTAGGGAAGAGACACAGAAGGTTTTAACCAAATCTAAAATAGTTTATTTCTTTAACATGAACAACTGATATGATTATGACAGAATGCTAAGAATTGTTCAAGCTATGTGTGGATGATCATAGACATATATTGTTTTAATTGTTATACTTTATGTTTGAATATTTCATAATTTTAATGCCAAAAAAAAAACAAATAGATGTGTGCCTGATAGGTGGAAAAAAGACAAAGAAGAGACCATGCAATATAAGGCTTTTCTCTTGGAAACTGTTCATGTACTACACACCACTCTGATCTTTTGGCAATCTCTCTAGCAGCAAAACAATGCCAAAATTATCTGAAGACTAAAAAATATTGTATAACACTGAACACTCAATATGACTCACAGTCTATGCTCTAATGCTCTCTTTTAAACATTTCTAAAATACTGTGTAAAATTACTGCCATTTTACAGGTAAGGAAATCCAGATGCAAAGTAATCTGCACATGATCATGCAGCTGTGACAGAGCTGAGACTTAAATCCATACAGGTGTGGACCCAAAGCCCATTCTCTTTTGTCAATACTGTATTGGGAAACCATAAAAACCAGACAGAAGAGGAAGGAAGCCACGCGAAGTTCTGTCAGAGAAGCAGTTAGGGACATAGCTGAGGTAGAGTCTGCTAGAGGCCATTATAGGTAGAGAAATTCTTTTAAAATATGAGATCTGAGCCACGCTTCAAATAATATCTTATTACTGACTTAAAAGCAGAAAGTGGAACATGGGTGAGGAAAGTTTAAAAAGGAGTGCGAAATCATGGCAGAAAAGGTCCATTTTCTTGGAGCATGAATGGAGAGTGAGAATTATAAAAAAGAGAAAACAGACAAAAGAGAGAATAGTCCTCATGGAAAATTAAAGGAAAGAGATCCAAATCAGAAATTAAGTGATAGAAAACAGATGAAGACTATTACAATACAAAAATAAGGAAAGCAGAAGAATCAAGCATTAGCTTCTGAAATTCGAATTATTCCAAACTGTTAAGGCAGAAAGAGGAGCTGAATCATCTGATTTCAAAGGTAGGAAAACTGGAACAAATGATTAAATTGAGGGAGAAATGGGGAGCAGAATTGTGGTTTGTTTATTTTTGGAGGTTAAATGGAAGCCTCTTTTGAAATGTTTTAAAAGCGTCTGATTCCACATAAGGAACTTTGAAAAGTGGAACAGGGAAAAGAATTCTGCTTCTGTTTTCCCTGAGCCTTCTGCAAGTACTTAGGTGGGTGTGTTTGGGTGGAAACATGAGCTTTTTGTTGAACACCCTCTGATTCTCCCCCTCCCACCTGAAATCCTAAAGCTGTGTTTATGACAACACAATCATTTCTACAGTAACTAAAAAGCTGTCGGCAAAAGAGGATTATTGCTTAAGTTGAGAAATAAGCAACTAAAAAACTCTTAAACCACAAAGCACAGGCTCCCATGCCAATATTCAAGTGACAAAGCCAAAGTAATGCAAATACGGAAAATGTTATGTGCTGGACAACCCCAACTGACCTTCTGGAAACTGGTCTTTAAACTTCATGGAAAGATTTCAACAGAGTAACCCAATAGTGTCAGACTTTGATATATTTTGCTGACTCCTCGAACACTAATTTATCAGTGGGTATCTAAACTCAATATATGGCCTCTGGTTTGTAAACCATTCCCACCCCTGTGCCATATTCAGAATTCAGACTGAGCAATTTGGATTCTGTGATAAGAATTATGAATTCCTGGTTGGGCATGGTGGCTCATGCCTGTAATCCCAGCACTTTGGGAGGCCGAGGTGGGTGGATCACCTGATGTCGGGAGTTCAAGACCAGCCTGGCCAATGTGATGAAACCCTGTGTCTACTAAAAATATAAAAATTAGCTGGGTGTGGTGGCACGTGAGTGTAATCCTAGCTATTCGGGAGGCTAAGGCACCTCCCGGGTTCATTCGCTTGAACCCGGGAGGTGGAGGGTGCAGTGATCCGAGATCATGCCACTGCACTCCAACCTGGGCACAACAGAGTGAGACTCCGTCTCAAAAAAAAGAAAACAAAACAAAAAAATTACAAATTGCTTGTGAAGGTTTGAAATGGCCCAACTCCATCAAAAAATACATCTTTATTTTTTGAAAAGTGAACTATCCGTTCAATGAATGTTGCCTAAGAGCTCCAGAAAAAACCATCATGTACTGCCATTGTAGGAAACATATGAGACCATCTACCAGTGCAGCAGTAGAAAGGCTACCACATGGTCTTCTGCAGTGAGCTCACTTTCCTTCTCTTTGCTAATTTGATTTCAGAGTGCTTCACCCTTCTCTTTTTCCCATGTGTTGCTACCAACAGAGAAGAATTTTAATATTGTTGACAACAAATTATTTATATGCTTAACAGGTTATAGTATAAGAAAAATATCTTTTCAGTAAGTATGCTAGTACATGTTAAGGAAAAACGTAATTGGAAAAGAAATGTTATCTACCTTAAGCAAATATTCATTCTAAATAAAAGGAGACTATACATTTCCTCCTTTACATTTTTTGCTGCTAAAGCATGTCTTAGACCCTGTATTTCAATCAGCCAGAGAGCAAGTCATAAGTTGATATGGAACAGGACTGGTATCATGAAAGGAACTTACTTTCAACAACTATGTTTCTGGAGAATTAAAATTGTCAAGGAACTTTTAAAAGAATTCTTGTGTCATTATTTACATAATTATAAAATAAATATGAAATTTAGGATTTTTCTAATGCTGAATAGATGCAATCATAGTAAAACCTGCAAAATGTTGGCATTTCCCGTTCTTCAAGTTTTGGTAACTTAGAGAACTTTAAGTCTGTTGAGCCACTAGTGTGCATTTCATGATGGAGAAGGCTCCTTACTCGTATTAATGAGTTAAGGGGCTTCTTTTGATGCTTCCTTTGAAAGTAGCTACAGAAAGAGGTAGTGTGATTGTTTTAAGAAAAGCTAGAATCTGTTCTAACCCTAGCTATTTTTACAAGCCAGGTGACCTTGGCTAAATGAATCAGTCCTCAGAGTCTTCATCAGCAAAGCAGGAACAACTGTGGAAATCCAATGAAAGCCTCAGGCATACCTATCTGCATATGTGTGTATACCTCGCCTCCAAAGCATTGGTGTGTATATGTGTGTGTGGAAAATAAATCTAGAAATTGTGACAATGTGACAGTGCCAAGACAGAAAAAGTCAGAAGGTCGGCACGTGGAAATTTATGCTAAAATGTATGCAAAGCAATGGCTAGAAGGGACAAACAGTAAGATGGTAAGATTCCAAGAAACCAAAGCCAAGACAGAAACAGGAAAAATTGTAGGATTTGTGGTATCTATAAAAACAAATCACTTACTAAACGGAGACCCAATATTTTCTGATTCTGAAATTTCAGTGAAGTTTCTCTAATGGGAGCTCAAAAAAGTGTACTCTGTGTAAGTAAAAATTACAATGTCCTTCCAACTATTTCTTTACATCTGTAACACAATGAATTACACATGGCTGTTTATTGTCATGAATCTGACTATCATCTTACATAAGGATTACAATGCCAAGTCATAGGTTGACAGAAGCAACTTTTTGGTGTATCAGAAAAAAAATGGCTAGGCACGGTGGCTCACGCCTGTAATCCCAGCACTTTGGGAGGCTGAGGTGGGTGGATCACAAGGTCAGGAGTTCGAGACCAGCCTGGCCAATATGGTGAAACCTGGTCTGTACTAAAAATACAAAAATTATCTGGGCTTGGTGGTGCATGCCTGTAATCCAGCTGCTCAGGAGGCTGAGGCAGAAGAATCGCTTGAACCCGGGAGGCAAGGTTGCAGTGAACCGAGATCATGCCACTGGGCAACAGAGTGAGACTCAAAAAAAAAAAAAGAAAAGAAAAGAAAAAAAGGAAAGAAAAAGACACAAAACTCTGGCGCGGTGGCTTACGCCTGTAATCCCAGCACTTTGGGAGGCTGAGGCGGGTGTATCACAAGGTCAAGAGATGGAGACCAGCCTGGCGAACATGGTGAAACCCCGTCTCTACTAAAAATACAAAAATTAGCTGGGCGTGGTGGCAGGCGCCTGTAGTCCCAGCTACTCGGGAGGCTGAGGCAGGAGAATCGCTTGAACCCGGGAGGCAGAAGTTGCAGTGCGCCAAGATCGCACCACTGCACTCCAGCCTGGCGACAGAGTGACACTCTGTCTCAAAAAAAATAAAAAAAAAAATTAAGTGTCAGATATACAGCTCGCTACTGGCTGCAGTGGGCTTATTATAAAGGTGTTTATCTAGAGCAGCAGTTCCCACATGTTTTAGTCTCTGGATCCCTTCACAATCTTAAGACTTACTGTAGACCCAACGGGCCTTTCTCTAGCTGGAATCTGGGTCCCCTTGACCACATTGTCCCAATTTATGCTACTGGGACCAGTCAGCTGTACCAGTGTACCAGTTAGCTGTACCAGTGTACCAGTATGCAACTGTACACCAGGCAGCTTTAAGGTTCAATGCAAGTCTTCTTTTTTTTTTTTTTTTTTTTTTGAGACAAAGTGTCGCTCTGTCACCCAGGTTGGAGGGCAGTAGAGCAATTTTGGCTCACTACAACCTCTGCCTCCCGGGTTCAAGTGATTATCCTGTCTCAGCCTCCTGAGTAGCTGGGATTTCAGGTGTGTGCCACCACGCCTGGCTAATTTTTTGTATTTTTAGTAGAGACGGGGTTTCACCATGTTGGCCAGACTGGTCTTGAACTCCTGATCTCAAGTGATCCACCCCCCTCAGCCTCCCAAAGTGCTAGGATTACAGGCATGAGCCAGCACTCCAGCCCAGGTCTTCTTACTCAAAGTTATTATTCATAATTTTTCCAGGGTAATAAGAATTTTGTAATAAGTCTGAATTTGATTGGAACCTGAGTGGCTGCTTTCAAATTTGTATTTCCTAAGACAAAACCAGCAGCCGTCATGTTATCAATCATTAGGAAAATGAGCTCTACACTTGCCAAATCCAAAGTTGATAATACTATATTGGTTTAAATCTGAGAGCAAGTCTTTGATAAAAAGTCAAGAGAGACTATTTTTGCCAAACATTGGAGAGAGAGTTCTGAGCTATCCTCACATAGCAATAGATTGCCATTGGGATTCAACTCACCTTTCTTAAGATTCATTCTTTTCAACCCGTAGTATTAGCAAATTTACAGAAGTTATTATAGTTAAGTTATAAATAATTTTTTAACAAAATAAATGTTCATTGGTTATATTAATAGATAATAAAAAACTTAGAGTATACAAAAATAAAAATTCTACTGTTTACCTTCAACATTTGGTGTACAGTTGAACCTTGAACAACACAGGTTAGAACTGCTTGGGTCCACTTATACATGGAGTGGTTTAAATAAAAGTTACACTGAGTGTGCCTGCCTCTCCTGCCTCCCCTTCCACCTCCTCCACCTCTTCCTCCTCTGCCACCCCTGAGACAGCAAGAGCAGCACCTCCTCTCCCTCGTCTTAATCTGCTCAATTTAAAGACCACAAGGATGAAGACCTTTATGATGATCCACTTCCACTTAATGAATAGTAAATATATTTTCTTTTCCTTATAATCTTCTTAAGCTTTTCTCTAGCTTAAGTTATTGAAAGAATACAGTATCTAGTATATACCACATACAGAATATATGTTAATTGACTGTTTAAGTCATTGCTAAGGCTTCTGGTCAACAGGAGGCTATTAGTAGTTAAGTTTCTGGGAAGTCAAAAGTTATGTGTGGATTTTTTACTGTACTGGGGCCAGTGATCCTGACCCCTGCGTTATACAAGGGTCACCTATATAACTTTCTAGACTATATAGATGTATTTGACGTATTTATAGGTAGAGAAATAGATATACATATAAAAACTAAAACAAGATGGTAATAGATATATATACATATATATAATTAGCATCATGCTGCATTTAGAGTTCTGTACTTGTTTTTAATCATAATTTTATGAAAAGCATTTTTTGATCAATTAACATTATTTGAAAATATTTAACTTCATGCATCATAATTTTAAAACTTTTCCCTTGTCGTTAGCTATTTGTGTTATTTGACAATGCTTTGAAAACCATATATTAGGTACAAGTATAGAAATAGAAATTATCACGATAACCACTGTAACAGTAACAGGCAGATTATAATGCAACTTGGATATCATCCTTTGCTCTAAAAAGATGGCCATATTTTACATTGACATATGAGTAAGTTTCACTAAGTGGAGAGAATAATTTATTTAAAAATAAATGCTTTGACACTTAACAAGTCAGTTGTTTTCTTAAAAGCCTGCTATAGAATAACAGAAAGATTGTAGAATAATTACTCGTTTCTTTTCTTACTCAGTGTTATTTCCTAATGAATTTTTCTAAGTGATTTGCCCTGTCTAATTTTATCAGTCTAATAAGAATCCATGCTTCAACTTTCTCACTGCTCTAGGCAGAAATTCCTGTGAACATGTCAAATCCATGGGTCAATGGACAAATTGGCATAGTGGGAGAGCACACACACAAAAGTGAGATGATGGCTGACCGATTTCCCTAATTACTGGAGTTTTAATAAGACAATAAAGCCCTTGCTGAGGATTTCCTAAGTTTTATTGGAAGTCAAGACTCTCCATTTGCAAAATAAGAGGAGCCCAAAGTGATTCACAAAAGGGCAGTGTTACATTCCGTTTACAGTTGAGGGTCACTGTTAGTGCCAAATGAAGCTATAATGCCCAGCATTGCTGAACATGCAAACAAAGCAAAGCTAAACAAAACAAAAAAAAATTTTTAAAGGGGAAGTGATCTCAGATGGTAAGCATGGCAAAATAGTGAGGCCAATATGATTGAATCTCACGCGTCCTTTAAAACTGTAGCCCCAAGTCTCCACTCCTCTGGGCATCTGAACCCATAAAAACAATTGAATCATGTCAATTCTCTTCTTACTCTGCACAGCCCATCTTTCCAACGGTGCATCTTTCCAAGATGCACAGCCCATCTTAAGCAAAGATCTTAAGACTATGTTCTTTTCTCACCTAAACTACTAGGGCTTTACTTAAATTAATCCTGCAGCATGCACTGTTCATCATGCCCATCCTCCACCCTTCTTATTAGTTACTTGAATGTCTACATGTTATCTCTAAACCCTAATTCCTATTATTTCTTTTTTGAAGGTTGCTCTTAGAGAGTTTCACAACCGTGAATAGGTTTCAACTTTTTCTGACATTCTCTATTTTTTTTTTCGGATCAATGAAACAAGAACAAAGAGGAGAATCAGGAAGTCAGCAGTATGTCTCCTTTATTCCCCCATGCTTTAGAATAAGTCTTTCTTTGGTAACCCGGGGTATTTACTAGCTTCTTATTAGGTTCAAAAGCCATACAGCAAGGGATTGCAGTCTGCCCTGCACACAAAGTGTAGACAAATGTACCAGCTTAAGAAAAGTCCATAGCTCCAGCCTTGTGTGACTAGAATTTATGATCCTTAGTTTCTGTTGCTTTTATCTACATTTGACAATCAGACCCTAGAAGGAAGGGTCATTTGACATGAAGATGTAGTAAGTGGTTTATATAGTCATTATGCCCAAGGAAAGGAAGCATTATCTTTATCTTCCTAATAAAAAAAAATACACAAAGATTGATTATTCATTTTATTGGATAAATTATTTTTTTAACTTTTACAAGGACATGGTAATTTCCTGTACTTTATAAAAGGTTTAAAGCTTGCCAATACAGATAATATGGTATTTACTGTATCTAATTTTAAAAAGGTATGAAATGCATATTTTACTTTCTAGAACTAACTACCAAAGTATATTGATGTCCATATGCTGACTGGTAGGGTAGGCTCACTCAATGAGTGTTCTTTCTTTCAGAAAAAAAATCTTTGGAAGTGGCATTGGTGGTCATGTTTGTTCAGATAGCACTAATTAGTCCCCAGAGCTGTAGAAAATTAAGACAGGTGTAAATACCTGACCTCGGTTTGATCACTTAGATTCTTTTCCATAGGAGTTTGGAATTGAAATTAAGGGAAAATAATTTCCTTAGCTTATACTGCAACTGAATCTTTAAACTTGGATGATATGGGACAACCATGTTTTCAGAGAAAATCATGCTACAGGGAGAGAGAGAGTTTGAAGCACATATATAGATGAAAACAGAGACGCAAAGCCCTGTGGTCAGAGTTAGAGGGGCTGAGAGAATAGCTACCTTAACTTCTGTTTTCTTGCTCTTGATTCCAAGGACTTAGTGTTATGAATAACCTCTAAATTTTCATATTTACTTTTCACTTCTATGCTTACTTAAAAGAGATTATGTAATTGTTTATTTATAACCAAAGGGACACCAAGGTTTACAGCTGCAGAAGTGATAGTATTTTTCATTTTGTATTTTGTATTTTTCAATTCAAGGATTTCCGTTTGGTTCTTTTATATGGTTTCCTTTTCTCTGCTGAGATTACCTTTTTGTTCCCTTATTATATTCGTGTTGCCTTTAATTCTTCGAACATATTTACAATAGCTATTCTCTAGTCCTTGTGTGCTAAATCCATCATTTCCATAATGCTGAATCTCTGTTTTTTTACTACTTTTTCTCCTGGCTGTGGACCACTTTTTTTTTTCTTTTTCTTCCTCCTCTTCTTCACATATCTAGTAATTTCTATTGTGTGCTGGACATTATGAGCACTGCCTTTTTGCATGTCTGAATTTTGTTGTCTTCCTTAAAACTTTTGTTTTGTTCTGGTAGGCAGTTCATTCATGTGTAGCTCTGCTCAATCCTTTCAAGGCTTGTTTTCAAACATTGTTAGCATGGTCTAGAGTTGCCTTTACTCTAGGGATACGTTAGCCCTATTCCTAAGTGATGGCTGCCTGAAACTTCTACTGAAATCCCAATTGTCTCCTGATATTCCTCCATCCAGTTAGTTGAAATTAAAGCTTGCAATAGCTTCCAGCCCTTTGCAAGCTATTGAAGTTGCTGTGTTCTTAGCTCCCTGGTAGGTTTTCTATCTATCTATTTATTTATTTATTTATTTATTGCCTATTCCTGTGGAGTCTTGCCCTGAGAATGTGTAATTTAGATTTCAGGAATTCCTTCTTTTTGCAGTGTTCTCCTCTCTGGTAACTTTCTTCATACATTCCAGCTGTTTCACTAGCCCAAACTCTGATCTCTGCACTTCAACTCAGCAAACACTCTGTGCTTTATTTGAGTTCTGCATGCTTGCACAGTAGATTAGAAAGGATCTCCAAACAGAAAGTCAGGGACACCATACAGCTTGCCTCGTATACTGCCCACCACTGGGAATCACTCTCTTACACCTTTAATCACAAGGCTGAAAGCAATAATTTTATATATTTTGTCCTATTTTATAGTCATTTAAGCTGGGTGGCTAGTTTAAGACCAGCTGGCCTATTGCAGAGAGCATCTAAATATACATATTATAAACTTGCTTCTTAAAATTAATTTTATCTACACTGAGTTTATGTGCTTACTACATAATTTGTTTACTATCTTGCTTATTAGTTAAGTTTCTTCATGAATTTTAGAATTCTGTTTATGGGCTTAGTTTGGATCAGAGAATTTCTGTAACTTTGATCTTATATGTGTTTCATCTATGCTTCTTCCACCCAACCCAAGGGATGTCTTTCTAGTAGCAGGTCTTGTAGTGGTATTTTGGGTCACCTATCCTACAGCCATTTGTGAGATCTGGACACAGAGCATGTGGGCATCTTTGTTTATTCATGATCACAGGGTCTCTGTGGGTCCTATAAGTCTACGGCTTACTAAAATCTGTAGCCATAGAAGCTATCAGAAACTGTGATCATTTTCAAAGGCTTCTTTCATGCATGTAGAGCCCTCCTATTTGCAGAATTCAAATAGCATATAGAGTCCTCATTCCTGTTCACTTTACCCTGTGGGAACAGAGTTCAAAAATACTCCTACAGGTTTGTGTATCCAAAGCCCAATAGGTCAGCCCTCCTATCATTGGTCAATAATAAGATTTATCTGTTTAGTTTTGGGTTAACTCTTTTTAAATTTATCTATCATTGCTATGTGTTTAGAGCAATGCATGAAATTACTGAGCTGTCTTGACCAGAATACATCTCTAACTACAAATCAGATTTCTTTCCCTGAAGTTTCCACAATTTGAATATAAGACAGACCAAATAGTTCTGATTTTATGGAGTAAAAGCATTGTATAAGGATGTCAGAAAAAATAATAAAGTGTCAGATAGCATACCCTCATCAGAACAGAATCATCATATGAATTGTAACTAAAATGTTTTTAAAACTCCAACTTGTCTCCTTTTATTATGTACAGATAATGAACTAATATCAGGTTTAAAATAAAGTGTTAGAATTACTGTTATATTACATATGCTTCAGACATGATTAGCCACAAATTTTTAAATCCCTCCTTGGTTATATATTCCTATGGTATAAAATACTAGAATTTAAGTAGGTACTCTGTAATGTTCCTTCCATCTTTTATTCTCTATGTAAACTTATTGTCTTAATAGAAAATGGACACAATATTATAGCCTCTTAGTTTATTACTATTAGACAAACTATTCGAGAAAGATTCACTGAACAAGTTAAGACACTCAAATCACAAAGCTTATTGAATCAACTTAAAGCACTTAGGACATCGTGCAAGTGGAATATAATGGCCACACTACCTGAGTCCTTGGTCAGGCAATGTTTATGTATCCTGTCTTCTTTCTTTTTCTCTCTCTCTTCCTGACCTCTTGCCTCCCTGCAACCTCAGCACGCAGCCAGTGTGATTATAAAGGCCATAATTGAGATTGAACAAGTTGGCTTAGCAGATAAGAGGTGCCTGGAGTAAACACTCTGTTTCTATTCAAAAGACACAAGAGCAAGTATACTTGCCATAGCTCAAACTCACCAATAACTAGCTGAGCAGCCATAACTTTGATCCATTTGTTTTGGGAAAGTATATATGGGGCCAGAATGGATGCCACCAACAGGTGCACAAAGTGATAAAACCTGAAAATCATAAATATTCAGTGACTTTATTGGTTCTTCCCTTCTTTGTACCTATCTTCAACACATATGCTCTCTTTACTAATTCCATTCATTTAATCTATGTCTAGCATGCCTCAGAGTCTATTTTAACTTACAATCAATCCTGAGTATTTTAGCCATTTGAGCTGCTATAACAGAATACCATAGATTAGGTGGCCTATGAAAAACAGAAATTTATTTTCCACAGTTCTGTATGATGGGAAGTCTAAGATCAAGTCACCAGCAGATTTGGCTCCTGGTGAGGGACCTCTTCCTAGTACATAGAAGGCCACGTCCTCACTATAACCTCACATGGCACACGGGGTGATTGAGCTCCCGCATGCCTCCTTTATAAGGTCCCTGTTCCCATTCATGAGGACTCTGTCCTAATCACCCATGACCTAATCGCCTCCAAAGACCTGACCTTCTAACAGCATCACTTTACTGTTAGGACTTCAACACATGAATTTGGAGGAGGATGAAAATATTCAAATCAAATCACTAAATTTTATTTATCTGTTTATCTTATTGTTTACAGCAAATTTGAATTTTTTAAATATTCATTAAACATATGTCTTCTAAAGTTGTAACGATATCTAGTAATTTTCTCATACTGATTATGTCAGGCACTTGACTACTTTATCACATACCAATAGAAACCCTTTGTTGCCTGTCTGAGAAGCCAACTTCTTCCATAGAAACAGAAGGTGTTTTGAGTATTGGCCCACCATGTACCTTCTGGTGCAGGACTCTGCTCCAGTTATGGGGACAGTATCGTGACTAGTTCCAGCTCATTGAGATAATCTCATTCCCCTTGCCAGGGATTGGCATTTGACACAGTCCTGGACAATGAGACCAGTGGGGACATCCGTTGTGGGGATTCTGGGGAAGGTTTTCCTCACTGATAATAGGAGCTTAGTAAGAAACACTTCCTTTTCAGGACATATTTCACCTTCATATGCATCTCAGATCTGCAGTAAGCTCTTGGTGACAGTCAGTTTTTGAAGAAAAAAAAAAAAGCCAAAACAATGAGAATGGCAGAGGAGAAAGAGGGAAAGAAGCAGAGGATTTGGTGACGCAGTGAAGCCGCTGAATTAACTCTGGAATGACCCTATGTCCAATATTCTTGTTATGTAAGAGTTTCCTTGATGTTTCAGGCACTCATGGCTGAATTTTCATAATATATTGGTTAAAAAAACTTGACTGATACAGAAAAAGACTGAATTTTAATCATCTCAATACCCCTAGCATATGAAATTGTAAGTTGTAGAGCTGTGATTCAAATATAGCTTTGTCTGACTCCAACGCCCATTAAAATATCATACTAAATGAGTGGTTAATGATACATTCATACGTACAGTTAAAATGTTTTCATCTTCCTTGATTTCTATAAAAGGGTTCCTTGACAAGCCCTGGGAGGCCATGCTCTCACCTTTATTTGTGTTTCCCACCATCCCAACGTCTTGACCCAGCTCAGGATCTTGTCACCCTTTTTTCCTTTATCTGCCTTTTGTGCCTTCAAATTTTTTTATATTAATGACAGTAGGTAAAATCAGTTAAACTGATAAGTTATATAATATGCAACCATTCTCTATTTTTCCTTATTCACTAATATTTTTCATTTCTTTTTGTCTTAGACAAACCACATCACTGATCCTTAATGACCTCATTAACTAGTAGTTACTGGAACAGCTGCAGCTTTTTATTCAACTAGAACTTTCTTATATGCTAAACATAGCCCAGAAAAAAAAAAATGTCTCCATAGGAAGGCACTCCCTTAGGAGAAAGCGTCTGTGACATTCTTTGCATTGGCACTAGAATCTTTTCTAAGTGACCTTGAGTTTCACTATTTTCTTTTTCTGGGTAAAGCTATCTCATGATAGCTATTCTTTTTTTTTTTTTTTTTTTTTTTTTTTTTTTTTGAGACTTACATAAAATTTCTTCAACTTTAAATGTGAGACTCATGACTTTTATCCAGAAGATGAACAATGTTTTTTGTGAACAGTTAGTTGAGCCATGTTGAGATGTCATGTGAACTTCTGGAAGCCCCAGCATGTTTCATGGGGCTCAGAACCCTTGCTCGCTGAGAAACACTAATCTTCAAGATTTCACCAAGACTGTCAGAATGAATTAGCATTAAATGCTATATTCATTATCTCTTCAACTTTAGAGAGGTAAGAGGGAAGATTCAGTTTCTACGCCAAAGATTCCTCTTTTTATGCAGTGAAATCAACAGAGTAGTCATGTATAGGCCTAAGAGGATATATTTGGTAAATATTACAGCAACACTACATTTATCTGGATATCCCAATCACCTAAGACATAACAAACAATAGATAAATAACCAAGAAGTTCCCTGAACAAAAGCACCAAGTATCACAATATCAATTTGCTAAAAGTGACATACACCCTTTTTAGAGCAGGCCTTCAAGTTCTTCTCAGAACCCATATACTCATATTTTAGGCATTATTGTAATAAATTTGACTACCTTGTTCCTAGAAAAGTCTGTTCAGAAATGTCTGTGAATAATATATTATTCATATTGACTGAACATGAACAAGTTTATTATTCATCTGGCTGCATAGCAGAAGGACATTCTTAGGTTTCACAAAGCTTTGAAAAATGTATTAAACAAGTAACTTGTACAAAAATTTTGAATATGCACTCAAGAGAATTAACAATTGAATTTAAGAAAAAAAACACATGTGAAGATAGTACTATTGAAAAGATGTATAATGATCGTTGAATTGATATCAAGCCTTTGCAGAGATGAGAAAACAGACATCAAGAGGAAAATATCATTGTTAATAGATACAATTATCGAAGTTTTTTGCTAAAATGAAGTCATAAAAGAACAGCTGCAGAATATTAAATTACATTTATATATACAAGAAGAAAAGTCAGGGATAAAATAAATAAATAAAAGAGGAAAAGCCAAATAAAGTACACAATTTCTTATTTTCTATACAGGGTGGGTATTCCTTATCCAAAATGCTTAGGATCAGAAGTGTTTCAGATTTTTAAATTTTTTCAGATTTTGAAATATTTACATATAGATAATGAGATATCTTGGGGAAGAGGCCCAAGTCTAAACACTAAATTCATTTGTTTCATACATACCTTATACATATAGCCTGAAAATAATTTTATACAATACTTTAAAATAATTGTATGCATGAAACATAGTTTATGTACATCGAACGATCAGAAAGCAAAAATGTCTCTATCAGCCACCCGTGTGGACAATCTGTGGTTGTTTGGCATCATCATCATTCCTGAGTCTGAATTTTTATATGCTATTTTTATGTATGTAAAAAAAGCAAGCATTTTTTTACACATATTCACACATAAGCACTTAACAGTAAAAGAAATTGACATACTATTAATTCAGAGAAAAAATTATGTGTTCAGGTTAACTAAACAGCACAGTATTATCACCAGAATGCCTGTCAGCTATTAATCATAAGAATAATAAAATATATGATGCAAAAACAAACAAGGGCAGGCTTCCAGTCTCTATCTACAATGCTGTATTTTGATTAAAAGGTTACCGTACACTGTATTTTATTTTATTTTTAGGTGAGAAGAAATATCAGAATCTGGAACCAGGAAGTGAGTCCTCTAGGGATGAGGAGGTATTCAGCTGGATGGCTTTTTAAAACATTTCCTCCAGAGTCTTCTGCCTGATTAAAAACAGTTTTTGTCCTAGAAGCCTCTCTTTGATTTTATAAACTGACATGATCTCTGTTATACATGCATGCTGCTCTAGTCCTTCAATAAGCCCATCTCACATTTTCACCATGTCATATGTAGGTACTTTTTCTGCCGTGTTAACAACATCTTCTTTGTCTTCATTAATATGATTACCTTGATTCAGAGCCATTTTGGCTACTTCACTATCCATCAATGAATGAGTAACTAGACCCTCATTTCTTCCAGTTTACTGACAGACTCTCAAGGGATATTTTTTGCACTTGTAAGGAGGTCAAACAATTTTTTTCTCACTTGACTTAAGGAATTCTTCAAAGTCATTACCTTGTGCCTCCTCATCTCTGAACACAGTTACAATCACTCTGTGCCAAGCATTGGCAAAAGCATGTGTGGCATCCTTCATGCTAAACTTCTCTTGAAAACCTTACACACCCAGGCCTCTGTTCACTGCTGCTACCATGCTGGTCAAGAAAGTGTTTTATATTTACCCTTTCTTATTCTAAGAATATTCTGGTCACATGGCTGAGTTAATGAAGTCACATTTGGGGGAAAGTACATGGCACAAACATTATTTTTTATGATGTTTCAGCTGGAAGATGAGCAGAATATTTGTCAAGGATTAACAGAATCTTGCAGTTGGCATCCGGTCCAGCTTCCCTGCAGTGAGCATGTACCACTGGTACAAAATGTTTATGAAACCAATCAGAAAAGATATCTCTGGTGATCTATACCTTTTTGTTAGCATAATAATGAACTGGTAAAAAAAATTCACTCCCTGAAAAGAGCAAAGATGCAAACTTTTGCCTATCACAGCAAGTTCACACTTACGCATGCCTGCTGCATTAGCACATCCCAGCATAGTTATTCTGTCCTTGGAATCCTTCATTCCTGTAGGAGCTGTCTCATCAGCTGTAGTTAGTGTCTTTCTGGAGTGATAACACCAAAATAGTAATGTTTTATCAGCATTATAGACTTGTTCTGGTGCCAGATTTTCATCAGTGATGATCTTAGTGAACTCATCAATGAATTTCTCCGTTGCTTCATGATCAACAGATGCTTTATCACCACAAATTTTTAAAAATTTAATGCTGTGTTTTTACTCAAATTTTTGTAACCAGCCTGTTAACATATTCACAGTTCCTTTCAATTTTCAGTTTATCATGATAGATCTTCATTTGTTTCATGATCAACACACCATTAAGTGATGTATGTTCACTGAGACACTATCAGATGCACTCTGTCCCAGCCTACAGCATATAAAATCTGTATATATTTTGATAAATTTATACCTAAGTATTTTTGGTGTTATTGTAAGTTTTAATTACTCATTGTCATTATATTGAAACATAATTTATTTTTGTATAGTGACCATGCAATCCTGCAACCTTCCTAAACTCACTTATTACTTACAGGAGGTTTTATTTTTATTTTTGTAGATTTCTTAGAATTACATAGATAATTACATAGTATATGTACATAGAGATAATGCTACTTCTCTCTTTTCAATTTGTATGCTGCCTATTTCTTTTTCTTATATTGTTGCACTGCCTAGGACTTTCACTACAATACTAAATAGGAATAGTGAGAGTCTTTACCTTGTTCCCAATCTTAGTAAGAAAGAAATCCATCTCTCACCTTTAAGTATACTATTAGTTTTAGGTTTTTTGTAAATGCCCTTTATCAGATAAAGTAAGTTTCTATTTCTAGTTTGCTGAGAGGTTTCTCATGAATACTTGTTAAATTTTGTCAAATATTTTCCTGCATTTAAGAAATGATCTTATAATTTTTTCTTTTTTCTTTGCTTGATATACATTTTATTGATGGATTTTTTGAATGTTTAAACAATCCTGTATCTCAACATAAACCTATTGGCCATACGGTATTATCATTATTTTATACTGTTAAATTTGATTTGCTAATATTTTGCTGAAGATTTTTGTTTCTGTGATTATGAAAGATACTGGTCTGTAGTTGTATTTTTCTTATAATGTCTTTGTAAGGTTTTATAACCAGGATAATACTGGCCTCATAAAATGAGTTCGTTCTCTTATGTTTTCTAGAAATGGTTATGTATATGATTGATATTATTTCTTTTTAAATTGTTTGGTAAATTTGCTGTTGAAGCTATCTAGGTCTGAAGCTTTCTTTGTTGGAGATGGTTAACTATGAATTCAATTTCTTCGGTAGATATATAATTCTTCTGATATAACAATGTTTTTTAACTATCATTTTCTACAGAGAGAAGAGAAAGATTATTCAGTTTTTCCTCCAGCATGGTTCACAAAAAAAAATTGTTATTTTATTAGAGATAGTTGTGATGCATAAAACATGAACCGAACCTTCACATACTGACATATTCACTGTTTGTAGTATATCTACAGGTTTTTATCCTACAACCCAGGAATTCTGATACATTTTGCACAATTTTTGAATAATTCCCATCAAAGAAGAAAATGTGTGGTTTTTCAATGAATACTACTTTTTTATGCTTTATTAAAAGTATACCGTACATACTTATAAAAATATACCTTATTACAACTTACATTTAATTTTTCTTAGACATCAGTGAGACCCTATTTTTCCATTGGCAATTCATGTCATGTTCGGAAGATTCCACAGGCTAGCTTCTGCCTCATAAATTGCACTTTTTCTTTCATACACTTGGAGCTCACCTATTGCAAAATGTCACACATTAGGGAACACATAATGGTTATGACTATAAATTTATAAATTCTAACACTAAAAGTCCCAGGATTTCACAGAGGCTAAAAAACCAAATCCAACAATATTCTGATAAGGCAAAAGCTACAAACAAGAGTTGATGTGAAGCCAAATTGGTCTTGAATAAGAGGAAAGCAGAACTGGCAACAACAATAATAATAGGACCAAAAGTCTTATGGAAGATAGAATCAGGGTATAATTGTAGAAGTATGATAAATAGTAAGGCAAATACATGAAAATAATTTATGAAAATAGTGCAGAAAATATATTAATTAAAATCTTTTAGCAATACAAGGGGAAATATACAGAAATGTAATTATAGTTTTGCCCACAACTGACAACCTTACAAATGAAAAAAAGAAAAATTAAAACTATAATTAATAAAATAAAAAATTGCTGTGTATTACATGTCAACTCCAAACAAGAAATATATATAATTTTCAGTGGTAACATTAATGAAATGACCATTTACTAAGACACACAAAGTATCATATATGGACGTATTAATTTCTACTTTTAATGTTCTGATAACAATATATTCATTTATACTTATTTATAAATTAAAAGTAAAACACTTGTAAATGTTTTTGAAATATTTCCTAATATCATTTTGTGTGATCATAAAAAGGCTGTGATTCTGGGTTATCTTTGGTTAACCTTAAGAAAAATTGACAGTACAGCTAATGTGATAACTTTTGCAAAAAATACACTGCTAATTTGCAGACTATTGTCTAAAGAAGGGATAACCGAAGTACATAAATTTTATAGTACCAGTTGCTATTAAATGAATTATAAAATTGTTGTATTTTTATTTTTTAGAAAAAAGAAACATTTCCTAATAAAGTAACTGAATTGAAAAACTACTTAGAAAAATATTTCTAAAAAATATTTAGAAAAAGTTGAAAATACTGAATATAATTATAATAGGGTACAGCTAAAGCATTTTTACTAAAAATTTTTTAAATGTACATTCTTTTATTATTTAATCGACCAACACAAATAAAATTGGCTACAGTCATAAGAAAATTTTCTGATTTAAAATTTAAACAATACCACACATAAATTTAATAAATTTGAAAATCAAAATAAATATGATGCTTCTGATAAATTTTAATATGAAATGACAAAAGTAAACTAGAAAACCAGAGAACTATCTACATGACAACATGAAAGTCATCCAAGAACTGCTGTCAAACACAGTTGGGGAGAAGAGGTCAATTAAACATGACGAGCCATTTAAAGAAATCTTTCAAGCATTCAAATTGATGATTTCCTGGTAATACATATTTCTAAGACTAGCAAAAAATTATGAAATTATTTCATGAGCCAAATGTGCTTTTTTCCACCCAAATCTGGTTATGTCATGCAAAAACACTCCATCTCACTTATGAATATATGAATATAGGTGTGAAAAATCTTTTTTTTTAAATATAGAATGTAGTTATACTTGACAAAATAACCACTGCAACTAAGTTTGGGTCATCTAAGAAATGCAAAAATTTTCCAATATAAAGAGGTCATTTTAAATAACATTTTAGTTAAGTAACAAAAAATGTAATAATCATAGCAGATGCTGAAAAGATTTAGGAACAGATTGTGAGACTTGACTATGCCCCATCCAGAAGCCCTGGAGACCAATAAACTGACGGGAGGGTTCCTAGGGCCATTATAAAGAGGATGCTGAGCTCTGTTTAGTTCTGAACGCATGGAACCAAAGAGAGGCACTTGCCAGAGTCAGCAAAAAAGGCAGCTGGTCAGAGCGGGGAGGATGGCCAACCATAGATTGTGCTAAAGGGACCGGGTACCAAAAGGAACCAGAAAATAGGGATTGCTATTTATGAGATGGACAAAACAGAAGCAAGGGAGGGCAAACTGAAAGTTATGAACTTGATCTGTAAACACAGGCCTGGGTCTATAACGTGTTCCTTCCTTCTGGTCATGGTAAGGAGTGGATTCCTAAAATGACTGAATTAGGCCGGAAGAGTTACCTAATAAACCCCGATACATTCTTTGCAATATTATTTAATTTGATAAGATAAAGAATACTTATTCTAAATACAGAATCAACATTTTAAAGATATTTCCTTTAAATAAATGCATAAACTCAAAAGTATTCATTTGTTTTGAAAATTCTGCATCTACAATAAATGACAAAAGTATTGGGTTTTTTTTATATACTTTAAGTTCTAGGGTACATTGCACAACATGCAGGTTTGTTACATATGTATACATGTGCCATGTTGGTGTGCTGCACCCATTAACTCGTCATTTAGCATTAGGTATATCTCCTAATGCTATCCTTCCCCCCTCCCCCTACCCCACAACAGGCCCCAGTATGTGATGTTCCCCTTCCTGTGTCTACATGTTCTCATTGTTCAATTCCCACCTATGAGTGAGAACATGTGGTGTTTGGTTTTTTGTCCTTGTGACAGTTTGCTGAGAATGATGGTTTCCAGCTTCATCCATGTCCCTACAAAGGACATGAACTCATCCTTTTTATGGCTGCATAGTATTCCATGGTGTATATGTGCCACATATTCTTAATCCAGTCTATCATTGTTGGACATTTGGGTTGGTTCCAAGTCTTTGCTATTGTGAAATAGTTCCACAGTAAACATACGTGTGCATGTGTCTTTATAGCAGCATGATTTATAATCCTTTGGGTATATATCCAGTAATGGGATGACTGGGTCAAATGGTATTTCTAGTTCTAGATCCCTGAGGAATTGCCACACTGACTTCTACAATGGTTGAACTAGTTTACAGTCCCACTAACAGTGTAAATAAAAGTGTTCCTATTTCTCCACATCCTCTCCAGCACCTGTTGTTTCCTGACTTTTTAATGATCGCCATTCTAACTGGTGTGAGATGATATCTCATTGCGGTTTTGATTTGCATTTCTCTGATGGCCAGTGATGATGAGCATTTTTTCATGCGTCTTTTGGCTCCACACATGTCTTCTTTTCAGAAGTGTCTGTTCATATCCTTCACCCACTTGTTGATGGGGCTGTTTGTTTTTTTCTTATAAATTTGTTTGTGTTCATTGTAGATTCTGGATATTAGCCCTTTGTCAGATTTTAGTAGAGACGGGGTTTCACGGTGTTAATCCAGGATGGTCTCGATCTCCTGACCTTGTGATCCACCCGCCTCAGCCTCCCAAAGTGTTAGGATTACAGACGTGAGCCACCACGCCCGGCCTGTTAGTTTTAATAAAAGAAAACAAATATTTTTAATAGATCAAAATAATAGGAAAGTTTTTATAAAGGAGGTGGTATGAAGATCAGTCTTCAGGGACTAATGAGTGTGAAAATGGAAAATGCAGAGAATTCCAGGTACACCTGGTTTCTCAGAGAAGCCCGGCATTTATCAGGGTGTTAGTAGAGGAAAAGTGGCCTTGAGTTTCTTAATCAAGTTTATGCACAAGCATTTAAGTTAGCAAATTTTCAAAGAGAATAATAACTTGATCTGATGTTAATCTGACATAAGTCAGAGAAAGATGTCTTTAATTTTGCCTATATAGAGTGTATATGGGAATTAGAAGTAGAGAGAGAATCACTTTTGAGAAAAACTATGTTATTGTGAAAATATAGTGAGTGCAACCTCTGTGAGTGAGAAAAAAAATTCAGTCTTGAGGAAAAAATCAACATTTAAGGAGAAGTTAAAAAAATGATTTGGAGAAGGAAACACAAAAGCATCTCTTGTAAGTGCAAGGAATATATTGCATTCCAGAAAATAAAGGAAAATTTAATATGTTGCTGAGAGGTCAAGGCAGATGAATAGTGAGAAAAAGTATATTGGATTTGGTGTTTAGGATTTATCCACGATTTTAGTAAGTTGGTAGCAAAAGCCGGTTGTAAACTGTTAATACTGTGTAGATGTGAATCAAGGTTAAGAGAGGACTACCTTTTAAGACATTTCATCATCAAGAAGTGTCATTTTTAAGGTAAAGGGACAAGAGCATTAGGTATAAGGAAATAAATCAGTATCAAGGAACATATTGAAGTTGTAAAGATGAGATAGGGAAAAAGCTGGGAAAAAAAAAATCCCAAAGGGGTGTTAGTAGAGAATGTGATTAAAAATGAGTGGAGTGGATTAATTTTGGCAAAGAAAAAAGTCTTTTCCCCCTCAGCATAGAAAAGTATCCAGTAAAACTTTATAGACACAGTAAGGGATAGCAAAGTTGAGGGAGTTTACTACATATGATCCAAATTTGCTTGGTCAGATGGGAAATGGGACATCTGCTTAGAATAAAGATATTGAGTGGGATTGGGTATGTAAGGAAAGTGAAAAGGATTTGTAACAACCATTGTGGAAAAATGATGTAGAGCATTCACAAAGATGGATGAAATTGTTTCCAAGTAGCAGTGTTGCCCATCTGATCTTGCAGAACATGGTTTTGCAGTTCAGGATTGGCAGTTTCTCCAGTGGCACTTGGGATTCTGGGACCATGATCAAGAAATAAAATGAATAGGTAGCATGTATGTGGTAATCTATAGTTTATAATATACAGTTACATATTGGAATAAACTGGCAGTTGGAATTAACTAGAATTAGAAATGAACAGGGTGGTAATTATGCTGTACCTTTAGTGGACACCATCTTAAAATTATTGCCTCCAAATGCACAGAGAGGCCAATGAAACCATGCCAAGGGTGTGGGATGAGGAGCTTCAGGGTCATAATGAAGTTCAAGGGCACATTCTGTAGCAAGAGTGTGAAGCCTGTGGGAAGTTAGGATTTTGTGGTCAAAGAGAAAAATTGCATTTTGTTTTACAACATATGCTGTGGAAAACAAAAATCCCCAAAACTTTTATCGGGTTATCTCAATTCTTGAAAAAAATTAGCTTTGTTTTCACCATTTATTTCTGCAAATATTTTATCATATAGTAAATTATTATATTTAGTTAGGTCTATTGTTAGTCTTTGAAATGTTAAATATTTTACATTAATCATCTGATATTTTTGGCTTCTCTTTGATCAAATAATTATATCTATAGCTATATCTTTGTCCATGTCCATAGTTATCCTGGCAACTATTTCTATCTATATACCTATTTTTGATTGGTCTTGCACTAAATCTGTACCATTAGCTTATGATAATTGATATTTTATTACATATAAAATTTATATTGGAAATATAGTATGCATTCTTTGTTTCTCTAAATAAAAATGCAAAATCCCTTAACATTTTAGGCCATATTAACCATGCTTGATATGTGTATGTTTATTTTATCTTGGACTTTATTAAATTAAAAAATAATTCTAATGGTTTGTCTTAATTGATTTTTTTATTTTATAGATAGAAGTTATAATAAAAATGATTGTTTTTCTCTCATTTCCAATATTATTTATTTTACTTCTTTTACAACCAATACTTTTATCATTTTTTATTGCATCTATTTGATTCTTCTCTTTTTTCTTCTTTATTAGTCTTGCTAGCCGTCTATCAATTTTGTTGATCATTTCAAAAAACCAGCTCCTGCATTCATTGATTTTTTTGAAGGGTTTTTTATGTCTCTATCTCCTTCAGTTCTGCTCTTATCTTAGTTATTTCTTGCCTTCTGCAAGCTTTTGAATGTGTTTGCTCTTGCTTCTCCAGTTCTTTTCATTGTGATGTTAGGGTGTCAATTTTAGATCTTTCCTGCTTTACTCTAGTGGGCATTTAGTGCTATAAATTTCCCTCTACACGCTGCTTTAAATGTGTCCCAGAGATTCTGGTATATTGCCAATCCCACAGAAATACAAACTACCATTAGAGAATACTATAAACACCTCTATGCAAATAAACTAGAAAATCTAGAAGAAATGGATAAATTCCTCGACACATACACTCTCCCAAGACTAAACCAGGAAGAAGTTGAATCTCTGAATAGACCAATAACAGGCTCTGAAATTGAGGCAATAATTAATAGCTTACCAACCAAAAAAAGTCCAGGACCAGACAGATTCACAGCCGAATTCTACATGTGGCTTGCCAATTATCCCAGAACCATTTGCGGAATAAGGTGTCCTTTCCCTACTTTGTGTTTTTGTTTGCTTTGTCAAAAATCAGTTGGCTGTAAGTATTTGGCTTTATTTCTGGTATCTCTATTCTGTTTCATTGGGCTATGTGCCTATTTCTATACCAGTATCATGCTGTTTTGGTGACTACAGCCTTATAATATATATAGTTTGAAGTTGGGCAATGTGATGCCTCCAGAATTTTTTTTTTTTTACTTAGTCTTGCTTTTGCTATGCAGGCTATTTTCTCGTTCCATATGAATTTTAGGATTATTTTTTCTAGCTCTGTGAAGAATGATGGTATTTTGATGGGAACTGCATTGAATTTATAGATTGCTTTTGGCAGTATGGTCATTTTCGCAATACTGATTCTACCCATCCATAGGATGTGTTTCCATTTGTTTGTGTCATCTATGATTTCTTTCAACAGTGTTTTGTGGAGGACTTTTATCTCCTTGGTTATATATATTCTTAAATTTTTTTTTTCTGTTGCAGCTATTGCAAAAGGGGTTGTGTTTTGATTTGATTCTCAGCTTGGTCGCTGTTGGTGTATAGCAGTGCTACTGATTTGTGAACATTGATTTTGTATCCTGAAACTTCACTGAATTCATTTATCAATTCTAGGAGCTTTCTGAATGAGTCTTTACGAATTTCTAGGTGTACAATCACATCATTGGTGAACAGCAACAATTTGGCTTCCTATTTACTGATTTGGATGCTCTTTCTTTCTCTTGTCTGATTGCTCTGGCTAGGACTTCCAGTACTTTGTTGAATAGAAGTGGTGAAAGAGAGCATCCTTGTCTTGTTCCAGTCCTCAGCGGGAATGCTTTCAGCTTTTCCCTGTTCAGTATTATGTTGGCTGTGGGTTTGTCATAGACGGCTTTTATTATCTTAAGGTATGTCCCTTCTATGTCGATTTTGCTGAGGGTTTTAATCGTAAAGTGATGCTGGATTTTGTCAAATGCTTTTTCTGTGTCTATTAAGATGATAATGTGATTTTTTGTTTTTACTTCTGTTTATGTGGTGTGTCACATTTATTGACTTGCATATGTTAAACCGTCCCTGCATCTCTGGTATGAAACCCACTTGATCATGGTACATTATCTTTTTGATATTCTGTTGGATCGGGTTATCTAGTATTTTCTGGAGGACTTTTCATCTATGTTCATAAGAGATATTGGTCTGTAGTTTTCTTTTTTGACTATATCCTTTCCTGGTTTTGGTATTTCCTGGGTTCATAGAATGACTTAGGGAAGATTCCCTCTTTCTATATCTTGTGGAATAGTGTCAGTAGGATTGGTGCCAATTCTTCTTTGAATGTCTGATAGAATTCAGCTGTGAATATTTCTGGTCCTGGACTTTTTTGGGGGGGGCAATTTTTTTATTACCACTTCAATCTCACTGCTTGTTATTGGTCTGTTGAGAGTGTCTATTTCTTCCTGGTTTAATCTAGGAGGGTAATATATTTCCAGGAATTTGTCCATCACCTCTAGGTTTTCTAGTTTGTGCATGTAAAGGTGTTCATAGTAGCCTTGAATAATCTTTTGCATTTCTATGGTGTCAGTTGTAATATCTCCCATTTCATTTCTAATTGAACTTATTTGGATCTTCCCTCTTCTTTTCTTGGTTAATCTCACTAATAGTCTGACAATATTGTTTATCTTTTCAAAGAATCAGCTTTTTGTTTCATTTATATTCTGTATTTTTTTGCCATTGTTTCAATTTCATTTAGTTCTGCTCTGATCTTGGTTATTTCTTTTCTTCTGCTGGGTTTGGGTTTGGTTTATTTTTGTTTCTCTAGTTCCTTGAGGTGTGACCTTAGATGTCTATTTGTGCTCTTTCAGATTGTTTGATGTAGGCATTTGATGCTATGAACCTTCTTCTTAGCACTGCTTTTGCTGTATCCCAGAGGTTTTGATAGGTTGTATCACTATTATCATTCAGTTCAAAGAATTTTTTAGTTTTTATCTTGATTTCATTGTTGATGCAACAATCATTCAGAAGCAGGTTATTTAGACCAGGCACAGTGGCTCTTGCCTGTAATCCCAGCACTTTGGGAGGCTGGGTGGGCAGATCACCTGATGTCAGGAGTTTGAGACAAGCCTGGCCAACATGGCAAACCCTGTCTCTACTAAAGGAAATACAAAAATTAGCCAGGCATTGTGCTGCACACCTGTAACCTCAGCTATTCGGAGTACTGAGACAGGAGAATCACTTGAACCCAGGAGGCGGAACTTCCAGTGAGCTGAGATCACACCACTGCACTCTAGCCTGGGAGAGAGAGTGAGACTCCATCTCAAAAAAAAAAAAAAAAAAAGCAGATTATTCAATTTTCATGTATTGCATGGTTTTGAGGATTCCTTTTGGAATTGATTCCCAATTTTATTCTACTGTGGTTTGAGAGAGTACTTGTTATAATTTCAATTTTCATAAATTTATTGAGACTTGTTTCATGGTCTATTACATGGTCTTCTTGGAGGATGTTCCATGTGCTAATGAATAGAATGTATATTCTGCAGTTGTTGGATAGGATGTTCTGTAAATATCTGTTAAGTCCATTTGTTCAAGGGTATTGTTTAAAGCTCATTTTTTCTTTGTTGACTTTCTGTCTTGATAACCTCTTTAGTGCTGCCAGTGGAATATTTAAGTCCCCCACTATTATTTTGTTGCTATCTATCTCATTTCTTAGGTTTGGTAGCAATTGTTTTATAAATTTGAAAGTTCCAGTGTTAGGTGCATATATATTTAGAATTGTGATATTTTCCTGTTGAACTAGTCCTTTTATCATTATGTAATGTCCCTGTTTGTCTTTTTTAACTTCGATGCTCTAAAGTCTGTTTTGTCTAAGAATAGCTATTCCTGCTTGCTTTTGGTGTCCCTTTGCATAGAATAATTTTTTCTACCCCTTTACCTTAAGTTTATATGAGTCCTCATGTGTCAGGTGAGTCTCTTGAAGACAGCAGATATGTGGTTGGTAAATTCGTATTCATTCTGCAGTTCTGTATCTTTTAAGTGGATCATTTAGGCCATTTACATTCAAAGTTAGTATTGAGATGTGAGGTACTATTCTACTCATCATGCTGTTTGTTGCCTGAATACTTTGTGGGGGTTTTTTAAATTGTGTTATTGTTTTATAGGTCCTGTAAGATTTATGCTTTAAGGAGGTTCTATTTTGGTGTATTTTGAGGATTTGTTTCAAGATTTAGAGCTACCTTTCACAGTTCTTGCAGTGTTGGCTTGGTAGTGGCAAATTCTGTCAGCATTTGTTTGTCTGAAGAAAACTGTATCTTTCCTTCATTTATGAAGGTTAGTTTGGCTTGATACAAAACTATTGGCTGATAATTGTTTGGTTTAAGGAGGCTAAAGATAGGACCCCAATCCCTTCTAGCTTGTAGGGTTTCTGCTGAGAAATCTACTGTTAGTCTGATAAGCTTTCCTTTATAGGTTACCTGATGCCTTTCCCTCATAGCTCTTAACAGTCTTTCCTTCATCTGGACTTTAGATAACCTGATGACTATGGGCCAATGTGGTGGCTTTTTGTGATGAATTTCCCAGATGTTCTTTGAGCTTCTTGTATTTGGATGTCTAGATCTCTAGCGAAGCCAGGGAAGTTTTCTTCAAATATGTTTTCCAAACTTTTAGATTTCTCTTCTTCCTTGGGAACACCAGTTATTCTTAGGTTTGGTCGTTTAACGTATTCCCAAACATCTTAGAGGCTTTGTTCATTTTTTAATTCTTTTTTCTTTGTCTTTGTTGGATTGAGTTATTTAGAAAGCCTTGCCTTTGAGCTCTGAAGTTCTTTCTTCTACGTGTTTGATTCTTTTGCTGAGACTTTCCAGTGTATTTTGCATTTCTCTAATTGTGTCCTTCACTTCCAGAAGTTGTGATTATTTTTATTTATGCTATCTATTTTTCTGGAGATTTTCCCAATCATATTCTGTATCTTTTTTTTATTTCTTTAAGTTGGTATTCACCTTTCCCTGGTGCCTCCTTGAGTAGCTTAATAATTGACTTTCTGAATTCTTTTTCTGGCAGTTCAGAGATTTCGTCTTGGTTTGGATCCATCAGTGGTGAGCTAGTGTGATCTTTCGGGGGACATTAAAGAACTTTGTTTTGTCATATTACCAGAATTGTTTTTCTGGTTCCTTCTCATTTGGATAGACTATGTCAGAGGGAAGATCCTGGACTCAAGGACTGCTGCTCAGATTCTTTTGTTCCACATGATGCTCCTTTGATGTGGTGTTCTCCCCCTTCCCCTAGGGATGGGGCCTCCTGAGAGCCGAGCTGCAGTGATTGTTATCACTCTTCTGGATCTAGCCATACAGAAGAGCTATGGGGCTCCAGGCTGGTACTGGGGAATGTCTGCAAAGAGTCCTGTGATATCATCAGGTCTCTCAGCCACAGATACCAGGACCTGCTCCATTGGAGGTAGCAGGGGAGTGAAGTGGACTCTGTGAGAGTCCTTGGTTGTAGCTTTATTTAGTGTGCTTGTTTTTTGTTGGTTGGCCTCCAGCCAGGAGGTGGGGCTTTCAAGACAGCATCAGCTGCCATAGTGTAGGGTGGATATAAGCTTGCCCTAGGGTTGCCTGGATAAGTGTTAGAGTTTCTCAGATGGTGGGCAGTGCCATGGAACTCTCAACAGATTATGTCCTTTGTCTTTGGCTGCCAGGGTGGGTAGAAAAAAACCATAAGGTGGGGGCAGGGTTAGGCATGTCTGAGCTCAGACTCTCCTTGTGCAGGGCTTGCTGCAGCTGCTGTGGGGGATGAGGGTGTGGCTCTCAGGCCAATGGAGTTATGTTCCCAGGGGGATTATGGCTGCCTTTGTTGTGTTGTACATGGCTCCAGGGAAGTTGGGGAAAGCCAGCAGTGACAGGCCTCACCCAGCTTCCACACAGCCAGAAAGGCCAGTCTCAATCCCGCCATGCCTCCACAACAGCACCAAGTTTATTTCCAGGCAGCCAGTGAACAGGGCTGAGAACATGCCCCAGGCTATGAGCCTCCCCACTGAGAAAGCAAGCAGGGCTTTCAGGTTTCATACCTCCCCATCTGCCACAGCTTCTGTGCTTGTATCTGTACTCTCTGTTCACTGCCTCTCCTGGATTGTGTCAAGGAAAGTTCATGTTTGGTAAAAACTGTTACAAAGTTCAGCTGGAAGTTTCCATCTACCAGTGGTATTTCCAACAAATTGACCCATTTTAAGATAGAACAAGATAATATTGAAAATGAAGCCTGAAACACCAGACCATCCACATTAAATTTGGGAGGAAAAAATTAGTCTTGTTTGTCCCCTAATTGAAGAAGACCAACAATTAACAGCACAAACAATACCCAACACTATAGGCATCTCAATTGTTCAGCTTACCCAATTCTGACCAAAAAATTAAATTTGAGCAAACTTTCCAATCAGCAGTTGCCAAAACCATTGCACCCAGAATCAGCTGCCAACAATAGCTGCCATTTCAATGGAAATTTTAAATAAGTGGGATCAACATACTAAAGCATTTCCTCAAATAATTGTAACAGGAGATGACTAATTGCCATATGACTTTACTAGTATGATCCTGAAGACAAAGCACAATCAAAGCAATGGCTACCAAGAGGTGAAAATGGTCCTGTCCAGCCAAAAACAGATCAATCAGGAGCAAAGATAATGGCAACAGCTTTTCAGATACTCAAGGTATTTTGCTTATTGACTTTCCAGAGAGCCAAAAGACAATAACATTTGCTTATTATGAAAGTGTTTTGAGAAAGTTAGTCAAAGCTTTAGCAAAAAAATACCCAGGAAACTTCACCAGGAGTCTTTCTCCACCATGACACTGTTCCTGCTCATTCCCTCATCATACCAAGACAATGTGATGAGAGTACTGATGACAAATCTTTAAGCATCCACCTTACAATCCTAATTTGGCTTGGCTCCTTCTACCTTTGTTTTCTTAAAACATCTGTAAAAGGTGCCCATTTTTTTTAGTTAATAATGTGTGTGTGTGTATATATACACACATATACAAAATATACGTACATGTATATATATGATATACGTGTGTGTGTGTATATACATATATATATACAAATAATTTGGTTTATTTAGAAAGCCTTGTCTTTGAGCTCTGAAGTTCTTTCTTCTATCTGTTTATTCTTTTGCTAAGACTTCCCAGTGTATTTTGCATTTCTCTAAGTGTGTCCTTCATTTCCAGAAGTTGTGATTATTTTTCATTTATGCTATCTATTTCTATGAGAGTTCTGACAAGAAATCATTAAGCATCCACCTTACAATCCTGATTTGGTTCTTTCTACCTTTGTTTTCTTTCTTAATTTTAAAATATCTGTAAAAGGTGCCCATTTTTTTCAGTTAATAATAATAATATATTGGGTTATTTAGAAAGCCTGGTCTTTGAGTTCTGAATCTAAATATTGGGTTATTTAGAAAGCCTTGTCTTTGAACTCTGAAATCAGAGCTGTAGTCTTTTATATATACATACAAACGAAGGTAGAAGTCATTCATATATGTGTGTATATATATATATATATGTATATATATATGACTACATTGACATGGTTAAATTCCCAGGACTCAGTTATTTAGGGATGGAGAAAATGGCTCTTTAACTTGATGAAGCTTATGTTGAGAAACAAAGTTCATATTTTAATTTAATTTAATTTTATTTTACTTTTAAATTCAATTTTCCTTTAATATTTTGAAGCCTCCTGATGTAAAATTCAATTTCCTATCATCTCAAGGTTATAGACAAAGGAATTCAAGGTAAAATAATCAAAAGTGTTATGAAAAACTTTCTTAGGTGGGCAGATAAAGGAAAACCTTACTGAGCAGAATATTACAATTTTACAGGAGTTGGCAGATCATATGCTATTTTATAGTTGTTCTTCCTACTTGTCAATATATTCTAATCAGTTTCTTTGGATTTGACCAATAAGTTTAGCCACTTTTTTTCTTTTAAGAGAGAAGAACTAAGAAGGAGTTATAAAGAGATATAACACTGACATAGGCAGAATTATTGCTTCTTCCTGATACATTTATTTTAATTCAAATTCTTTCAACTGTTATTGAAGTTAAATATGTTTCCATATATTTATTGGCCATTATTATTTATGTGTGTGTGTGTGTGTGTTTATATGTGTGTGTGTGAGTGTGTGTGAATTGTCTATCATGAAGTCTTTTTTGATCCCCCACCAAAAGTGATTTAATTTACTTGGAAGTTAAATAGAATTTTTTTTGTACCTCTTTTGACACTTACTACACTTGACTTACTATTTAAAATATTTTCGTGTTTGTCTTATCTCCAGTGTGTGAATTCTTTGTGGTGTGAAATTATTTCTTTAATCTGCATTCCCTTTTTACCTAAGATAACATAATGTAGCATAAAGTGGAAACTCATTAAGTATTTCTTGAATTATGCTGAATCATGAGTGGGTAGGGACCTGGTCTCAGATAGCCTCATCTAGTCTTTTCTAAGTCGTTAGGTATTTTTTATTTACTCTGTTTTATGAGTTTAGCAATAGTCCTTGTCCTAAGACAGTATATCGATTAAAGAAAAAATTGTCATATCATTTTTAATTTTTTGATGTTAAGCACAAGTTTATTTCAATATAATACATTATTTTCATTTCTGTCTCTTCATAAATATCTGTCCCCTTGCTATCATCATTTCTCTCTCTCTCTAGATTTGTATTTGTCCTTTATCTACATGTTGATGCTGTCTCTTGTGGCAATGACGGTTGTGTTCACCAACCTGCTTCAAGGGAGGGTCACTGCCAAGCCTTGTCTTCAGCAATTCCAACTTCCTCCAACTGCATACAAAGCCCAAAGGAACCATTAACGAACACAACTAGTTAAATAAAATTATTATATTAGTTTTAATAACATAACAGATAACAGTATTAACCTCAAGCACACAAACTTAAAGTGGAATCAGGTTGCTGACCCTGCCATTATTCTAAGTATATATGAATAAATGTTGTAATCAAGGGAACATGTGACTAAATAAAGCTAAAAATACTATGCTATTAGAAATGGTGAGGTTAGAATCTGTTTGTTTCTCCATGGCTTAACATCATGATGTCTAGAGAATTCAGTTTTGTCATTGCTACTTATAATCCTTTAATACACTGATAATAAAACAGAATGAAATACTGTGCTCGAATGGATATAAACTAGTCCTGTACATCCATGGGTCTGCAACAGCTGAACTTCAGCAGGTAGCAAGAGGACGATATTAACCGGGTTGTGTGTAGTCCTACAAGCCCACACAGAGCTGGTTGCCATGGTGGTGGCTAGAACAAAACTAGCAGCCAAAAGCTCCATAGACAGAGAAGGTCAAAGGATGCCAAGTGGTGCAAAAAAGGCAGCTGAAACAGATCCTTTTCAAGTGGTGAATTGTCTCTGATGATTAGGATCTGGAGTCTGCTATCAGAGATCAGGCAAGCAAATCTCTTGCCAAGAGAATCTAATTTGAACAAGGCCTGTTTCTATTTTTATTACACAAGAGAGCCTGTCATTAAGAAATGATTAGCATTTCTTGCCAGGTGGGCAAATCCATCTCTTTTGAGGCAACATAAGTGCTTTAATATTCTAAATGTAGAATATCAGACATGCAGAACCCATCTCTTAAGCCTAGAAGAAACCCAGGGCAGAAATACTTGACTTTCAGAGCAGAAACCTGAAACCCAGAATGTTTATACATAACTTGTCAGAAATCACAGCTACTAAATAGAAGGATCAGGGCAGTAGCTGCCATAGGTCTTCTAATTGCCTGCCCAGGGCTTTTAGGAGTGTACCTTACCTTGTAAATATACCTTCCTAGAGCCTCTCTGGTAATGGCTATGGGACAAGTTGCCTGGCCCCTGGCTCCCATCATGCCACACCCACACTCGCACCTCTACCTCCAAACAATACCCTGACAAGCAAGGCCCCAACCTTTAAAAGACAAAGATTATGCCATTTGCAAGAAACATAGCTAGCATCTAAGAGTCATCGTGACTCCCCAGTATGTGTAAAAAGTTCTGGCTGCAGCCAGGGAACAACATGATCTGCTACCCTCTAGAAATACCAAGGACTGTGTGTCATGTTCGAGTTTTTGGTGAGTACAAGAGGGCTGTCCTGACAAGCCTCAGTAGCACGAGTGAGCTGCATGTCCCTCAAGTGATCTTTCCCGCAAGAGAGAATGTCAAGAGAAAGTTCATCTGTGGCCAGAAATCACCCAACCCAGATTTTTAGGTGCTCTTTTTGAAAGTCCAAAATATTGTCCTCAAGCTAGACCTAGATTCTAATAACCATACCCCTAAAACAGGGCTCTGAGCAGGCAATTGGCTTTTTCCTTGCTGCTTCAATTTAGGAAACTGACTGAGAGGCTTTCTTTCTCAGAGATTTGAAAATTGTCACTACCCTTTGATGCCTGAGATACATTAGAGGCAGCTGATACACATCCCTTTCAAGTGGTGGATGTTCCCTGATGATAGGAATCTGGATGCTGCTATCAGAGATCTTGAACTGTCTGTCTAAAATACTGTGTCTAATCAGTAGTCCTGAAATTATTCATTCATCAAGTACTAAAAGAATGCACACTCGGCATAACTTTCTGCTGATGCTAAGCACTGTGCAGACACCAGAATCCAGGCAGGACAGAGAGCTTACCATCTCCTTCTAGTCATAGATATAAGGATAGTTAGCAAAGCAGTTTGAAGGTTTTATACAAATTTGTTTTAGGTAGAGGCCTGAGGAAGTCAACATTTAGGAATAATTAATATATTGAATTCTGATCTAAGAGAAATATTCTGACAATCTAAGAAACACAATATAATGATCCATCCTTATGTACATTCTTGCCAAACACAAAAAAACTGTCAATATTCATCAAAATAGAATTTTTAATTTTTTTTGCTTTTTTTTAAATTGAGCAATTATCAATTTTTTAAAGACCATTCATACGGGTCAGTACTAGTTCAATGGAAACAAGCGTGAGCAACAGGTAAGTGAAGAGATAAAAATTATAAATGAATGAAAAAGCAAACCCTCAGATCAGGCATCCTTTACCTAATAAAGGTTCAAATGGCAGGGACAGACTGGCACTGACAAATGACAATGCTGAAATTACCAACAGTCCCCTTTGAAAACCAAACCTATGGCTTTGAACACTATACATTACATTAGCAATAAAAATTTCTAAATATTTTTTCAAATATCAACATAAGAAAATGTTGACATGATATCAAACTGTAGTAATGAATAAAACATAGTATACATGAACTGTACAAATAGTCTTGTCTACTTTGATAATTGTGTTGAAAACATTTAGGTAGTCCAACATAGATATAAGAAGCAGCTAAAATTCCCACTGGGTAACTCTTTTTATTGTATTTATTTTAATACAGGAAAAGGCTACAAATGCCTGCTTCTAATTCTCCCTAAAATTAAAAATTTATGTGAAGATTCAGCAAAAAAATAGATAGAAAGGAAAATATGTGTACGTGATTTCTTTAGAAACAAATTCTGATCTAATTTTAGAGATCTGGGGTGTGTATGACTTTAGGAAATGTTTGTTTTTAATATTTACACTTTGTAATTTTTTTCCCCAATCACTAGGATCCTTTAAGTATGTTAGGATAAATGTTTATTTAGCAGATACCTAGAGTACTAAAAGTCTAGAGCACTCCAAAAGATTCTCAGTTATCTTTTGATTGATTTAATTTGTAATTACTGTAGTGGGTTGAATAATGTCTCCCCAAAACTTCTGTCTATTAAGAACTTCAGAAAGTAAGCTTATTTGGAAATAGGGTCTTTACAGATGTAATTAGTTAAGGATTAACATGAGATAATACAAAATTAGAGTGGGCCCCAAGTCCGATGAAGTGTCTTTATAAGAAACAGAAAAAGGACACACAGACAGATCGAGAAGGCCATATGAGGAGGGAGGAAGAGATTGGAGTTATGCTGCCACAAGCCAAAGAACACTAGTAGCCACCAAGAGCTGCAAGAAACAAAGAAGGACTCTTCCCTACAGCTTTCAAAGGGAAAGTGGCTTTCTGGCTTCCAGAACTGAGAGAGAATAAGTTCCTATTGTTTTAAGCCATGGTTATTGCAATTTGTTATGGCAGCCATAGGAAATCAATGCAATGGGCATAATCCATTCCAGTGTCAAAGTCTTTCTTTGATGTAAGTTTAGCCTGTAAGCCGACAAATCTGTTCCCTTTACTATTAGATCTGAATTTAACATATTACTGAATTGGTTGTAAATAATGTGTAACAGTGGTGCTTAAGAATTAATTCTTTTTCCAAAGGTCCTTAAGTTGAGGAAAAGTTAGTTCACTAATAAGATGTATCCTAGATCTTGTTACTTACTGCTATTCTTCATGTTTCCTCCTCTTTAAATACTTTTAAAGTTAATTTTAAAGTTATTTTAAAACTAAAGCTCAAAATTAATTTGCCCAAAATGGCAGACTTAATGAATTAATATTTTTCAAAATACTATGTTTGTTAATCTCAACTTAGCCTTTACATTTTACAAGATGCAATAATCAAATTTTTTTATGTAAATGATATTTCATCTCTTGAAAACTATCAAAGAATAAAGAGCAAGCTCTACACTTGCCATAGGCAAGGTGATCTCAACTGTCACTTTACAGGTTGTACTTGAGGGGGACTTTATTTAATCCCCCCTAATATTTCCTGTGGTGTATAAAATGACTCATTCAGGCTTTGCCATTCCAGCGTTCTTTTCTTGCCCAAGAACCGGTAAAGGCTGGCTTTCCAACTGGGCTTCCTCCAGGCCTCTTGCCCCGTCAGAGTGTCAAGGTCAGCAGGAGTTCAACATCACTTACCCTTTATTGGATCTTGTTCCTACCAACTGTATTATTCTTTTATTATTATTTTAGGTTGTCACCTAAAGGGCATGTCGCTCTTATAGGTAATTCAATGGTTCTAAGCCGCAGTTGCAGGAGCCTTTACGAGAATATCTCTTTAAAAATCACAGGGCTGGTTGGCCGGGTGCAGTGGCTCACGCCTGTAATCCCAGCACTTTAGGAGGCCAAGGCGGGCAGATCACGAGGTCAGGAGTTCGAGACCAGCGTGACCAGCATGGTGAAACCCCGTCTCTACTAAAAATACAAAAATTAGTCAGGCATGGTGGTGTGTGCCTGTAATCCCAGCTACTCAGGAGGCTGAGGCAGAAGAATCGCTTGAAGCTGGGAGACGGAGGTTGCAGTGAGCCGAGATTGTGCCACTGCACTCCAGCCTAGGTGACAGAGTGAGGCTCCATCTCAAAAAAAAAAAAACAAAAAAAAAACATAGGGCTGGTTATAATTTCCTGCCTACAAAAGTCACCAGGCCAGATTACAGGTCCTATGAAAATAAAATCAAAGCAATACTCCTTACCAATCATGTATTAGAATACTTGAAGTCAGACAAATGCTTTGTTCTTTAAAACGGAGACGTGTCTAAGTTTTGAGAAGGCACTCATATCATTAGTCTCACATGATGATATAAAACAGAGAGCTTCTCAGTCGTGATTTCTTCAATCTTCTGAGGACAGAAAGTGTGACACTCCTTCCAGAGGGGTAGGGTTTCTTCTCAGTTAGCCTCTAAATTCAGGTGGATGAGATCAAATGAATGTGTTGACATGGGCAAGGCCAAGGAAACCCTTAAAAAAAAAATAGCAGCCCCTGCCTTGGTCTCCTGGAACATGCAGCGCAGAACAAAAACGAAAGCACAGGACGCCATGCAGAACGAGTGCTCTCTTCCGCACTACAATCATATCTCCCAGAATCTAAGGATCCGTTTTATAAGTAAGAACAACAGTTGGTTCCTGTCCCATAATATGTCAAAGTATGTGGCTGGAAAGATGAAATATCAGCAGAATTAAATGGTACCCCGTGGGTTCCTGATAACTAGCATAAAATATATTTGAATCACTTGATTTTCCTTCTTCTGTGACTGGCTAGCAATGTAAATTTTAACTACATTTTAGGATGTTTATGAGCTCTACTTTATACTGAGTAGAAGTTTGAACTATAACCAAACTCCTTAACGTGGTGTTTAAGATCTTTCATAATTTGACGACTTCTTACAGCTTTAATTCTTTCCCAACTCCTCCCCTTGACTCTTGGCTCCAGCAAATCTGAAGCTCTTTCATATTAGGAAGAGCTGTGCTAAGTGCAAGGTTACAGCAGCTGGCCAAACACAATTCTTGCCTTCAAGAAATTAACAAGACTTATAAGTACAGTAACAGTCCCTATACAGGAGCACAGGACACCTAATCTAGTCTTGGAGTAGTAGAAGGCTTTCTAGGGAAAATATCTATAGCAACATCTGAACAATAACCAGGGTTAGGCGATTGAGGTTGTGTGGACAAGTATTCTTTACAGAGAAAACAGCCTGTACAAATTCTTGGCCGTCAGAAGTTCCTTATAAACATCACAAACATTCTTTAGTTTATCCACAGTTTAATTTGTCCATGGTTTCTAAGTGCCAGTTATCGTGGGTGAATTTAAAGTGAGCTGTCAATATGAGTGTTCTCCCCTGTAGGTTCTCTAAAGTTTGATCAGTTTCCTATGCTCAAACCAGTTCTACAAAAACGAGAAACACACCTACAGATGTAAGACCGGAATGTTGTAGGTACTATTTTGTGAATTGCTATGCCCCAAGTACAGTATTCTTCCCTAAACAGTAATGCCTGGCCCCACGTGGCTCTGTTAATTGTTTTATTTCACTCACTTTTCAAATTGTTCTCACTCTTCATTAGATTGAAAGCCTGCGATCTCCATAAATGACAAGTCCTAAAAGCAAACTTAGCTTTGAGCAGCTGTTTCTCTTCTGTAACTTTTTATATTTCATACAGTTCAGCTTCATTGGTCTCCCTGACGATATCCTCATTCAAAATACAGAAGTAAAGCAGAAACAATGTTATCAACCATGCGTGCTAAAACCATGATGTTTCTCCACCTCCATATTGGCCTGACCCTTCTCATTTGTCATACCTTGGCCTCGTCTCAACTTCCTCTAGACATCCCCTATGCTACTGGAAAAATATGTTGGAGGAGAACTTGGCAAAATACGGCCCTTCTTTGGCTAAATATACATGTGTAATACACATATATGTTCAGAAAATAAGTAGGCAGAACCAATTTCACATATACCACAGTGGCACCATATCTGGTCTCCATAAATGTCAGTTATGCAGAAGAATGAGCTTGGAGTTGGTCCAGAGACTAGAAACTCTTGTATGTTCAATTCTTGGCATTTTCTTTTGACTTGCAACATTATGTTTCACAAACATTTTATCCTTTGTGGCATTCAATTGTCCTCCTCTCTTAAGTGGCAATAATGGCTTCCTGGTGTCCATTCTCACGTTGTGTCTACTTCCCAATTTCTGTGTATACTTTACACTGATTTTGATACGTGTTCAATTTAGAGAGAGGAAGGAAATATACATACATGAGGAAAAAGCACAGCTCTTTCTGGTTTGTAAAACTACTTGATTAAAATCAGGATATGAGGTACATATTATATTGTCCATGTAAGCCAATTTTGATTGCCAAAATCTGATGCTGAAATAAGCCCACATATTTACCCATCACTCGTGGCATTTACCATATACTCCAAAAGATAAAATACCGTGTTATAATGCTAGAAGTTTTGCTAGGAAGTATCTACATTCTTCAGTTTAAATTTTAAAATAAATTTCCTCTGCTAAGAATAAAGATACAAAAACATAAATCAGTAGACTTTTTTTAGTTCCAACAGTAAATTAATTCTGATTTTAATTACCTTCATTTGCTGCCTGTTTTTTAAAAAAGAAAAAAACAATAAAATTAAAACAAAAATCTGTGGCAATGCTTTTCTTCAGAAGAGCTCAAAGAAATCTATAAATACTCCTTCAACCATTTCTGGTATTCTAATTTAAAATGTTCCATCATGCAAGACTTACAAACAATTGTTTCTTACAAAATTACTTCCCGTACAAAGTTTAGTATCAGCTCTTATAAGTCATTTCCTATGATTTCTGAATCATTTGGTGAATAGTTATGCATCTGTGCATAACTGAACGACCTAAATCACTTTAACTTCTGATTCAACATGCCCCTATTTCATTTTTATATTTAGTTCTATTTTCTTCCCAAGTTTCAATGTCAACATAGAGCAAGGATATTCATAAAAAGTCTTTAAACTACAGCTTTATTGTTTACTTCCTCAAATAAATTTTGCATCTTTTCTTCTGCTAAATTTCTGGGTTTTTGTCTTCTAAGCCATCTTAAACCTGCAGAGGAATCTCAAGCTAGGTTGACTAGTTTGACCTCCTAACAAATGTAGGGATACCTTTTAAAATTCCTTGGCAGGTAATCCAGACTATGAACAGTTCCAGAACAGAGAACTCACTAAATCACAATCAAGCCAATTTCTTATATTCCAAAATCAAGACTTATGTGCAATTCCCTATGCCTGATGAGAACAACCTACTCCAGGTCTCTGCATGGCTTGGTCTCTAGATACATTCAGTTATTGGCTTACATGTCACATTGTCAGAGAGACTTGCCAATTATTCTCTATTCTCTTACCCATCTTTATTTTTCTTTATAATACTATTACCTGACATTATACTCTAGGTCCACTAATTATTATCATATTAATTATATCATGTCATAGTGTATCATATTATTGGCCAATTACTAAAGGCCACAGAGAATATAAGCTGAAGCTCTAAGAGAGCAGGAACTGAGTTCTGTCATCATTGTATCCCCAGCCCCCAGAAATGCCTGGTATATAGGGAATACCAGGAATATTTGCTGACTGATGGAATGTTGAGCTGAAAGGGGCAACCCTATAACTTTCATCCACTGATCCAAGTTCTGCTTTTTTAGAATCACATAAGAGTGAACATTCTTCCACATAACAGCCAACACCCAAATATTTGTAAACAGTTTTCAAACCCTTTTCTTTCAGAACTATCAATCATACATCAGGCAGTAGAGAGCATTTTCAGGAGTATGATATTAAAATACGTTTTTTTCACATCAAAGCAAACAACCAGAGAAGTGAACTTAGGGATTATGAGTAGGGGTTTACGGATATTAGAGAAAGTACTGTGATTTGGGGTTAGAAGATGGAACTGGGCAACAGGGAAGGAATCCAGACTGTTGCTGTTTCTCTTATTTAAAGAATGTTATAAAGTGAAAATGAATTGCTAACCCGATACTACAGTTCTTTGACAGAGTAATATAAATTTCAACATGTTGAAAGAAGAGCCTCAGTGTTAATTTTTTCTTGACAAAAGTTTTCCATTTTACATAGGGAATTAACATCTAACCCTAGTTTCTTTATCTGTAAATTGAGGAGATAGACAAGATTATCTTCAAATTTTCTGACAGCTTTGAAATTATCTTTATAACTAAATTCCACCTAGTGAATAAGTAATCCCATAGGGGACACAGTATTCTGCTGAGATTGGAGATGAGGAGCTGGCTGATGATCTGAGGGACATAAAAGCTCTGGAACTGAATGAGGAACTTGAAAGATAATAATAATAATAAAGAAGATATTAAGCATCCGTGGAGAACCTATTTAGAAGTACAGAATTAGAGTAGACCAACATTTCACAGGTTGGGGTGTTTGCTGATGCTATCTGGACCAGGAGGAGAGGGCACAGAGCGTGTCATGCAAGTGACTCGAGCCTGAGGCTGGGCAAAGCAGAGGCCATGAGATTCTAAGGTAACCATGAGAGTGGTATTCTGGTCATGGGTACATCTTGAGAGAGAAAGTACAGCCAGAAAGAGATTAATGAATTGGTCAGATTGAGAGAAATGAGACAGGGAGAGTAAATGAACATTTTCTTTCAACAAGAACATACATGGCAGGAAGCTAGAATATGCCCTCTAACTATTTACTCTGACAGATGACTATGATGTATGTCTGTTCTTTACTCCTTAACTCTTTATAATCAGTGCTGACTCTCAAAGTATCCTAAATACTTGTGTATTATAATTATTTCTAAAATCTCGTTCTTCTTTGAGGCATCTTAACTCTTATTCTGCTTTAAAATAATTCTGTATTTGGAAAATTTTCTCTATTTGTATTCAGGTTTCAATGAATGTCATGAAAATGACTAAAATTGGGTTGTTGCATATTATCCTGTATGCTTGGCATGTATAACTCAGCTTTTTAAACATTTTCATATAGCTTTTTTACTGAAGGAAGTATAGCATATTCTCAATAATCAATGATAATGGAAGAGGAGACTAGTATGGATAAATTAGATACACAAACCTCATTATAGTCAATAGTTTGAAGATTCTCTTTGACAGATATTTACCAGACTTCCTAGCAGGAGCAAAATTATTTGGTTTTCAGTCTCTTTTGATTCCCAGAAAAGCAGGCAATCAGGGCTAGGTAAGGGCTAAGTGCGAATATTCTGCCACAGAGTCTATCCTATGTTCAGTGACGACATCCACCGGGCTCACCTGTGTGCTGCTCTCTTCCCTCCTGAAAAAGCTCCATCCACTTTCTTTTCCTTCAGAACGTTAGCTGGCACTATTAATCAAGCAGCCTTCAGCACACTCATCAAGTTATTTTTATTTACATTCTTAATTTTCTCTTTAAGTTATCTCCGTCTTCTCTGGTTTTTGTTTAGTTTTGTTTGTTTGTTTTTTGAGATGGGGTTTCGCTCTTTTTGCCCAGGCTGGAGTGTAGTGGCGTGATCTTGGCTCACAGCAACCTCCACCTCCCCTGTTCAAGCGACTCTCCTGCCTCAGCCTCCCGAGTAGCTGGGATTATAGGCATGCGCCACCACGCCAGGCTAATTTTGCATTTTTAGTAGAGACGGGGTTTCACCATGTTGGCCAGGCTGGTCTTGAAATCTTGACCGCAGGTAATCCACCTGCTTCAGCCCCCATAAGTGTTAGGATTACAGGCATGAGCCACCTCGCCCAGCCTCCATCTTCTCTTTGGAAAACTGGTCCAGCACTGGGGTCTCCAGTTTAACATAGCACCTTTTTTTTCCCCTCCCGCCTGTTTCTAAACCTCAAATCCTCTTTGCAGATCTCTACTTTTCATTATCATTTTTCTTTTTCTAAAACAGTGAGCGCTTCTCTAATGACGAGACTGTGGCCCAGGCTTTGTTACCGTTCCTTACTCACAAACACCCACATGAGAGCCCTGTCATCCAAATATTTACTGATGGCAGCCGCAATTCCTTCCTCTTCAAGTTCCCAGTGAGACTTCTTTTCCCCTGCCAACGCTATCTTCCACCAGATAAAGTCATTGTTACCTGGAGGAAACTGGTTTCCTGTCGGCAGTTTGCTGAGTCACATCTAGCCATTACTCTGCTATGATCATCCAACTCTTTTTTTTCCTTTTTGCACCACATACTACATACAGTGCGTCTCCTCATGCAGTTCTGTAAGGCTTCCTTAGCCAAAAATGAATCTCACCTTTTACATCATGGGTCCTTCTTTCAAATTCCCACTGGCCATTTATCTCATCCACATTCTTTCTCCACCTACTCACTCACTCCTTTCCTATTTTCTCCAATTATCTGGGAGCCACATAAGGAAGCATGACTGTTCCAAACTTGCCAGTTTAAAAAATAGATGCCCTGGGCCTGGCGCGGTGGCTCACTCCTGTAATCCCAGCACTTTGGGAGGCCGAGGCAGGAGGATTACCTGAGGTCAGGAGTTCAAGGCCAGCCTGGCCAACCTGGTGAAACCCTATCTCTACTAAAAATACAAAAATTAGCTGGACATGGTGGTGGGTGCCTGTAATCCCAGCTTCTTGGGAGGCTGAGGCAGGAGAGTTGCTCGAACCTGGGAGGCAGAGGTTGCGGAGAGCCAAGATCATGCCACTGCCCTCCAGCACTTCATCTTCTGCAACAGAGGGAGACTACACCAAAAAAAAAAAAAAAAGCCCTGACAAGGTAGTTAAATTATCTAAAATTATAGACCAGTCAAGTGTTCATATACTCTAGGTAGTGGTGACTCCCTGCAGTCATGAAAGTAACATTGATGTTTTGGAAACAAAAACTGTTGGACAACCTCTTGTGAACATGTTTTATTAAGACTTTAGGTGAACAGTGAACACTTGGCTGATTATTTACTATGCCTGCTCCACCTGAGTCCGAAAGTGTAGACAGCATTAGCCCCATTCCAAAGGGTGCAGACCAGAACATAATAAAACTCAATGGCATATTTGCTTGGCTCCTTCAGGCCTTCTCCCCTAGAGCTCAAATATCCAGCCCGCCCCAAGGTCTTGGTGAGTGAGAAGAATCATATTTCTTAGAGCTGCGTGACAGATGCATCTTCCTCATTATTTCATCCTCAACAGGTTTCCTCAGCTTAATGTTCAATTCTCTCTTTTCCAATAAAACATTTTGCAGCAAAGTCAGGAATGAAGCCTGGTATTTCATTTAGAGATATCTCAAATTCTGGCATACCTCAGAGACACTGTGTGTTTGGTTCCAGACCTCTGCAATAAAGTATCACAATAAAAAGAGTCATACAAATATTTTTGTTTCCCAGTGCGTATAAAAGCTATAATTACACTATATTGTATGTATTAAGTGTGCAACAGCATTAGGTCTAAAAAAAGCAATGTATATGCCTTAATTAAAAATTACATCATTGCTAAAAAAAATGCTAAGGATCATGTGAGCCTTCAGAGGTCACAATCTTTTAGTTAGTGGAGGGTCTTGCCTGCCACTGCTGACTGATCAGGGTGGTGGTTGCTGAGGGTTGAGGTGGCTGTGGCAATTTCTTAAAATAAGGCAATAATAAAGTTTGCCACATTGACGGACTTTCCCTTTCTTGAAAGACTTATCTTGTAGCATGTAATGCTGTTTGATAGCATTTTACCCACAGTAGAAGTTTTTTCATTTTTTAATTTAAAGTTCCAGGATACATGTGTAGGATTTGCAGGTTTGTTACATAGGTAAACATGTGCCATGATGGTTTGCTGCACCTATTAACCCATCACCTAGGTTTTAAGCCCCACATGCACTAGTTATTTATCCTCATGCTCTCCTCTTTCCCCTTCCCCCCAACAGGCCCTAGTGTGCGTTGTTTCCCTCCTTGTGTCCATGTGTTCTCATTGTTCAGCTCCCACTTATAAGTGAGAACATATGGTGTTTAGTTTCCTGTTCCTGCATTAGATTGCTGAGGATAATGACTTCTAGCTCCATCACATTCATGCAAAGGGCATGATCTTGTTCTTTTTTATGGCTGCATAGTATTCCATGGTATATACATACCACATTTTCTTTATCCAGTCTATCATTGATGGACATTTGGGTTGATTCCATGTCTTTGCTATTGTAAATAGTGCTGTAATAACAATACGTGTGCATGTAACTCTATTAATAGAATGGTTTATATTCCTTTGGGTATATACTCTGTAATGGGAATGCTGGGTCAAATAGTATTTCTGTCACTAGGTCTTTGAAGAATCACCACCTTGTCTTCCGCAATGGTTGAACTAATTTACACTCCCACAAAAGTGTAAAAGTGTTCCTTTTTCTCCACAGCCTCACCAGTATCTGCTGTTTCTTGACTTTTTAATAATCATCATTTTGACTGGTATGAGATGGCATCTCATTGTTTTGATTCACATTTTTCTAATGATCAGTGATGTTGAGCCTTTTTTCATATGTTTCTTGGCTGCATGAATGTCTTCTTTTGAGAAGTGTTGTTCATGTCCTTTGCCCACTTTTTAATGTTTCTTTTTCTTGTAAATTTGTTTAAGTTCCTTGTAGATTCTGGATATTAGACCTTCATCAAATGGATAGATTGCAAAAATTTTTTCCCATTCTGTAGGTTGTCTGTTCACTCTGATGATAGTTGCTTTTGTTGTACAGAAGCTCTTTAGTTTAATTAGATCCCATTTGTCAATTTTTGCTTTTGTTGCAGTTGTTTTTTTTCAAGAAATCTTTGCCTGTACCTATGTCCTGAATGGTATTGCCTAGATTTTCTTCTGGGGTATTTATAGTTTTGGGTTTTACATTTAAGTCTTTAATCCATCTTAATTCTTGTATAAGGTATAAGGAAGGGGTCTGGTTTCAATTTTCTGCATATGGCTAGCCAGTTTTCCCAGCACTATTTATTAAATAGAGAATCCTTTCCTCATTGCTTGTTTTTGTCAGGTTTGTTGAAGATCAGATGGCTGTAGATGTGTAGTCTTATTTCTGAGATCTCGATTCTGTTCCATTGGTCTATGTGTCTGTTTTTGTACCAGTACTATATTGTTTTGTTATTGTGCCTTGTGGTATAGTTTGAAGTCAGGTAGCATGATGCTTCCAGCTTTGTTCTTTTTGCTTAGGATTGTCTTGGATATATGGTCTCTTTTTTGGTTCAATTTGAATTTTATAGTAGTTTTTTCTAATTCTGTGAAGAATGTCCATGGTAGTTTAATGGGAATAGCATTGAATAGTGATATTGATTCTTCCTATCCACAAGCATGGAATGTTTTTCCATTTGTTTGTGTCCTCCCTTATTTCCTTAAGAAGTGGTTTGTAGTTCTCCTTGAAGAGGTCCTTCACTGCCCTTGTTAGCTGTATTCCTAGATATTTTATTCTCTTGGTAGCAATTGTGAATGAGAGCACAATAGAACTTCTTTCAAACTTGAAGTCAATCTTCTCATATCCTGTCATTGCTTCATCAACTAGTTTATGTAATATTCTAAACTCTTTGTTGTCATTTCAACAATGTTGGCAGCATCTTCACAGAGAGTAGTTTCCATCTCAAAAAAAAAAACACTTTCTTTGCTCACCCATAAGAAGCAACTCTTCATTCATTCACTCCACTTCTAATTCTAGCTCTTTTGCTATTAAAACCACATCCACAGTTACTTCATCCACTAGTCTTGAACCCCTTAAAGTCATCGGTGGATGATGGGATCAATTTCTCCCAAATTCTAACAGGAATGTTCATATTTTGATCTCCTCCCATGAATATCAATTGTTCTTAAGGACATCTGGAATGGTGAATTTTTTCCAGAAGGTCGTCAATTTACTTTGCCCAGATTTAACAAAGGAATCACTATCTATGGCAGCTATAGACTTACAAAATGTATTTCTTAACTTATAAGACATGAAATTTGAAATTACTCTTTGATCTGTAGGCTGCAGAATAGATGTTGTGTTAACAAATGTGAAAACAACATTAATCTTTCTGTATATATCCATAAGAGCTCTTGGGTGACCAGGTGCATTGTCAATGAGCAGTAATATTTTGAAAAGAACCTTTGTTTCTAAACAGTAGGTCTCAAGAGTGGGCTTAAAATATTCAGTGACTATGCTATAAACAGACTTGCTTTCATCCAGGCTTCATTATTTCATTTATAGAGCACAAAGTACTTCAGCATAATTCATTCAACTTGAAGTCACCAGCTGCATTAGCACCTAACAATAGAGTCAACCGGTCCTTTGAAGCTCTGAAGCCAGGTGTTGATTTCTTCTCTCTAGCCATGAAAATCCTAGATGATGTCTTCTTCCAATAGAAGGCCATTTTATCTACGTTGAAAATCTGTTGTTTAGTGTAGCCACCTTCATCAATGAGCTTCACTAGATCTTCTAGATAGCTTGCTGCAGCTTCTCCATTAGCACTTGCTGCTTCACTTTGTACTTTTATGTTATGGAGACAGCTTGTTTCCTTAAATCACATGAACCAACTTCTGCTAGCTTCCAACTTTACTTCTGCAACTTCCTCACTTCTCTCAGCCTTCATAGACTTGAAGAGTTAGGGACTTGCTCTGGATTAGGCTTTGGCTTAAGAGAATGTTGTGCTGGCTTGATCTTTCATGCAGAGCCCTGAACTTTTTCCATATCAACAAGAAGCCTTTCTTATTATTTGTGTGTTCTCTAGAGGTGCACTCTTAATTTCCTTCAAGAACGTTTTCTATGCAATCACAGCTTGGCTAACTGTTGGCACAAGAGGCCCAGCTTTCAGCCTATTTCAGCTTTTGACCTTCCTTCCCCATTTAATCATTTCTAGCTTTTGATTTAAAGTGGGAGACATGCAACTCTTCCTTTCACTTGAACACATAGAGGCCATTGCAGGATTATTATTTGGTGTAATTTCAATAATGCTGTGTCTCAGGCAATAGGGAGGCCTGAGTACATGGAAACAGTTGGCAGAAGGGCTACTTGGTGGAGCAGTCAGAACACACACATTCATCAGTTAGGTCTGCCATCTTATATGGGTGTGGTTCATGGCATCCCAGAACAATTAAATAGTAACATCAAAGATCACAGATAGCAGATCACTGTAACATAAAAAATAATAATGAATAAGTTTGAAGTATTGTGATAATTACCAAGACATGATACAGAGACATGAAGTGAGCACTGCCGTTGGAAAAATTGTGCAGATAGACTTGCTCGACACAGGGTTGCCACAAACCTTCAATTTGTAAAAAACACAGTATCTGTGAAGCACAATAAAGTGAGATGTCCCTGTAGGTGGAGAGAGTTTCAGTGTCCTGCCTTGCAAAGCACTGAGCCATGCCTTTTATGGCTCTGCTTTAGATATTCAACTTCACACTCCCTCAGATAAAATGATGAGTGGCAGTCAATGGCATGTTTCTTAAACAAGTCTCAGATATTCTATCTGACAGTGCCCCACAATGTCCAGACATAACTTGGGCAAGTTTTAGGACCTGTGATAGAACACAAATTCCTAGGTGAGAACACTTTGATTAGTTTTCTATTGCTGCCCAACAAATTATCACAAACCTAGTAGCTTAAAACAAGACAAATGTATTATATTATCACAGATTCTGTGGGTCAGGATTCCAGCACATTTCTGTTGCGTCCTGTACTCACAGTCTCATAAAGCTGCAATCAAAATGTCAGCCAGGACTGCACTTTAAGTTTGGCTTAAAGTTCTAAGGCTTAAGTTCTTCTTCCAGGCTCTTTGGTTGTTGGCAGAATTTGGTTCCTTTGGCTAAAGGACCGAGGTACTCTCTTTCTTGCTGGCATCACCTGGAACTTGCTTTTGGTTTCCTGGAGGCCACTCATGGTTTCCTGCATGGCCTCTACGGCATGGCTCGTTGCTTCTTCAAGGCCAGAAGGGCAGCAACTCTCTTGCTGTCTCTCCGTCTATCCTGCTATGATGAGGTCTTCTATACCATAAAGTAACCATAGGACTGACAAGTTCATCAGGGGCACAGGTGCCACCAATAATCAAGCAGAGGGGCCTGTACAGGACAGGTACACTTGGTGGGAAGACGTAATGCCTCAGAGATCATCTCAGAATTCTACCTACCTCAATGGAACCATTGAGGGAAGTTTCTTCCAGAAGAGACACAAGTCATCCATTTTTCTAAGGTTATCACAGTGGACAATTAATTAGATTAATCAAATCACAAATGCAGCAATCGCTTTTGTCAGTGCACAATTTTTCAACACTGTGAGCCTCGTGGGATGTTCAAATTGGGTGTGAGAGGCCTATAGGAACTGTTGTTCATAAATTGAATGCTATTTTGAAAGTCTTCAAGAGAAAGAAAATTCAATAATTTATGCATGGGCACTAAGTATTTTCATTTTTGGCCTAAACCTGATAAGAATTGAAAAAGCAATTGCCTTAAAGTTTTTGGGCAAGGGAGATTCGTTGTGCTGGTAGTTCTAGCTAAGCTTTGAGGAGAAAATTCAAAAGATAATCCTCCAAATAGTCTAGCACTTTTAAGGCTCTTTGAGTCTTGAATTATCAACAGCCTATCATAAAATTTACTAAAATTTTAGGCTAAGCCTGAAAAATTGTGGTGTTTGAAAGAGAACAAAATCCTAATAGTCCTCCTCACTGGTATTTAAAAGTTTAGGCTAGCAAAGCTTACAACTATTCTATGTATGTGTTGCATACATGGAGAAAAAATGATTAAAATATTCCAGAGAGGCTAGGTGCAGCGGCTCACACCTGTAATCCCAGCACTTTGGGAGGCCAAGATGGGTGGATCACCTGAGGTCAGGAGTTCAAGACCAGCCTGGGCAACATGGTGAAACCCTATCTCTACTAAAACTACAAAAATTAGCCAGGTGTGGTGGTATGTGCCTGTAATCCCAGCTACTCAGGAAGCTGAGGCATGAGAATCGCTTGAACCTGGGAGGCGGAGGTTGCAGTGAGCTGAGATCGCACCACTGCACTCCAGCCTGGGCCACAAAGTGAGACTCTGTCTAAAAAATAAATAAATAAATAAAAGCCAGGGAAACATATCCAATTTGCAGTGCTAGGGTCACATTAAGTAAAATGTAGCATTTTTTTGTTTAATTTTTTTTATGTTATTGGATAAAACTTTCCACAAACTGTACTAGATTAAAAGACATTTTCTTCCCACAATATGTGTGTTTTGAGGTTTCAATATGTGTGATTTAAACAGTGCCAGCTAAATCAATTAAAGCAGCAAGCTAATACCTCCCTAGGTTGTGAGATTGTGTACTGTTAAATGGTCACCAGTCTTCCCCAGAGTACTGATGCAAATTCTCTTTCTACCACTGCCAATCCATTCTTACCATTATTTGCTCAGGGAACTCAGTAGGAGTATGATGATTCAACAAAAACCCACCAAGTACTACCAAGAAATGACTCAATGCATCTAATCAATAGATACTGGAGCAGTAGCTTTATCTTTGAAAATAAAGGCATCACCTTCATATTTCAACCTTAAGTAAAGTGCTGCAGGTTTTTATTAGTATTTTCTAGTTTGTGCAGTTTGTACCAATTCAGTTACAGCTGAGAATTCTGGCAGTTTTTCTCCTTGTCTGCTTAGGTTTGGGAGGCTTTTTTGTACCATGGAATCTTTCACCATCAAGCATCTCATTCCATGCAAAGTCTGTAGGGACTCGAGAGCCAGAGATGTTGCTGGCCACAGCTCCATGAAGGACTTGGCTTGCTGGCATTGTTCTTGGCTCTTCAGGAACTTCTCAACAGTGTCCAGGCTTCTCCAGCAGTATCCAGCCCTATCCAGGCCTCCTGAGGGTGTATGCAGCCAGTTTGACTGCTCTCGCTCTGTTCTCAGCATTCTTTTATATCTGTAGCTCTTTGGATGGTGGCAGATCCCAAAGTTGAGTTTAGATTGCTCCTGTTGTTTGGTTCTGTGCTAATCCTAAGTACATGTCTTTTATTCTATACCTATACAAATCACAGATTCTGAATCTCTGTCTTGGGATGTGTAATCCATATCCAATGTCAGAGGACATAAAAAATAACATAAGCATATTTTTCTATGCATAAAACTATTCTGGGAAAGCATATTAAAAAACTGCAAATAATTGTTGCCTTTCGAGAGGATCACCAGAGAATTAAAGATGGAAAAATTATTCTTTTTTATATACTCATTCTATTTGAATGTGTTCTATTCATTTATTTAATGAACATTTGTATATTTAATTTTTTCCATTAAAAAGAAAATGAAATTTAAAAATATTGAATAATCAAAAGGAGTCCAGTGTTGTTTGATTTAAGAGGAAACTAGACAGGTTCACTGATGTACATTTATGACAATTAGGGCCAAAGTGACAAACAACCTCTTCTTCAGCAAAGAGCATTTCTTCCTTCAAATAAACTCTTGCCAAATACTCTTCTGAGTGCTATGAAGATTCTAATGAAACACTATGTTTCCATTTTGGGCCTCCAGGAAGCAGAGATGTGACAGGCACATGAACAAATGAGTAGAACATAAAGCAGTTAATGGTTAAATACCAGAGTCTCACTTTGGCACTCAGCGCAGAATTGTTAGCATCACATTCTTATGGGTTGAATTGTGTCTACTCCCTCAAAAAAAAAGTTACATTGGAGTCATAACCCCCGGGACCTCAGAATGTGACCTTAATTGGAGATTGTGGCTCTTTACAGAGTAATCAAGCTAAAATGAGGTGATTGGAGGGGGTCCTTATCCAAAATAATTCATGTCTTTATAAAAGGGGGAATGTGGACATAAGACAGACACACATAGAGGGAAGATAATATGAAGACACAGGGAGAACATAATTTACAAGCCAAGGATGCCTGAAGCCACCAGAAGCTGGGGGAGAAACCTGGAGCAGATTCTTTCTCGCAGCTTTCAAAGGAACTAATGCTACAAACACCTTGATTTTGGACTTCTTTCCCCTAGAACTGTGAGTCAATAAATTTCTGTTCTTTAAGTCACCCAAATTGTGGTATTAATACTTCATTCCAGCAGCCTTTGGAAACTAATACACATACATTTATTTACTATAGTTAAAATGAAAGTGAACCCATCCTTCTCATTCATCCCTAAACTAGACTAGAAAACAGAAAGCTATGTAGGCAAAACTCAGTTATGCTAATTGTAGTTTCCTTTCTCATCAGTGGTTCTCAGCCAGAGGAGATAGGCCACCCAGGGGATATTTGGCAACGTCTGGAGACATTATTGGTTGTCACAGCAGGGGGAGTTGCTACTAGCAACTGGTGGGTCTACAGGCCAGGGTTGCTGTTACACAACCTACAAGGCACAACTCAGCCCCTCACAGCAAAGTACTCATTGATAAACTCAGTTTCTGATGATATCAGACCAATTTTTTCTTTATACATAATGAACTGCTATTTTCATTCAACAAATAGTTGAGTGCCTACTGTATTTCATGTGTGTGCACATAAAAGGACATTTGTTAAAATATATATTCACTTAAATGTCATGAACAACAAGTGCAATGTGAGACGCCACATGCTAACAAAAAGTGATTCCTCTGCCAGTGTCATGCTCGTTTGCTTACTGCACCATGCTTATTTAACTAACGTGACGTTCATTATCCTGTTACAGTTTTGCAATTTAAAGTAACATATCACTCCTTCCATGAAATACCTTCTAAATCCTCTGTAATAAATTAGCATGTGTGTGAAGAAAGTAACTGTTCAGAAGCTGGTTTGGGATTTCCTGTTATTGTAAACCTTGTGGGAGGTGACCCAGGCTCAGAGAAAAGAAATTAACAGACAAGCTGCCTGCTACATTCTAACGGACTGGATTGAGACCACATATTTGGTGGTCTCTCTCCTGGTCTCCTGTGCAGTCTTCCTCCTATAGTGTATCTGTCTTCCTAGTTCATAAAGGGATTAAAGCTTTTGTTCGTCCTTTTGAAATACTCCACATCCATCTGACATATATTTAAATGTTTTTGCTCTACTGTCAGAAAAAGTTAAATACTGAATCTTTCTTTAGATAACGTGCAAAGTGTTAATAGGGTTTTTTTTTCTTTGATGAGTTTAAATTCAAATTTCAAATTGAGATGACTGGTGAAAAGATGTCATGTGGTTTCATATAAATGCCTGATGGTCTTTTATCCACATTAGCCATTGTGTATTTGAATCTGATGGACAGTTTTTCTTAAAAAGAAAAAAGATTGGGTCCTAAATAACCCACAGATCAGAATAAAATGCATTGGCAAGTTTGCTCCATGCTGTTAGCGTTTACTAATTTATTTACCATCCAAGTTTATAATATATTTGACTAAGAGGAATCTGTCAACAGCTCCTGCTACCTATGAAAGGGGACCATTTTCTTCCACATAAATGTTTTAGAGCCATTGACCTAATTAATAATAACTCTAAGTTGAAGAGTTTAAATATTAAACTCTTCAAGTTTACAGGGTAATGATTTATTGCAGACAAAAGAAGTTGGGTACTTTTCAAAATTGAAGAACAAACACCTATATTATATACAACAAAAGTGTTGCATTAACTCAAGATATTATGACCTCATGTCACATTTTTAGTTGAATATTATGTCTTTGGAAGAATGTTATAAGCCATGTGACAAGCGTAAATGGAATGAAGAAATCTTTCAACTCCCAGAGGTAGGAGGTCCAAGTGTTTTTGTTTTATATGTTTTTTATAGTGCTTTCGCTGCAGCTTTGAAATGCTGTAAATAAAAGAATAAATTTTAAATGCCACCTAGAAAAACGTTTGTATGTGTCTGCTGTTTACTTATTTGTTTGCTTGTCTCTTGGGAGCATGAGCTCCTCAGGACTCCTGTCAAATACCAGTCTTATTCCCAAAAAAAACAGTGTTTCCTCAGGGAAAATAAGTAAATCCTTTCACCATCACAGAATGAGAAATAAACTAAAGGATGACAGAGATGCATGGAGTGTGTAAGCTTTCATATAAATGCTGTCAGCATAAATTAGGTGTGGTGAGGAATAGAGAAATAGCAGTAGCACCAGAAAGAGTTATGTGCAGGCTTAAACTGAAAAGAGAATGAGAGAATAAAAAGACAACAGTACATAGTGTAAAGCTTGGAAAGGGCAGCCTGCAGGGAAAAGAAATGTGAAAGATTTTATTGTCGTGCAGGACACAGAGCATGAACAGGCTGCAAGAAAAGGAGAGCGCCAAAGAAGAAAGTCAACCAGAAATAAAAAGTACAGGACAAAGGGCTCGTGAATGTCTAAGGATTCACAGCAAAAGCAGCAAAGCCTCGTTAGAGGAACTGGAATTGAATAGAGATTGAATGAACCTGAAAAGGGGTCTGAGCACACTCTCTAACACAGAAAAGACAACAACAATAGGTGAAGATACACAGGTCACAAAAGCAGCTTTGAAATGCTGGCATCACCAACAGGGTTATTCCCTTAATAATAGTAGACACAGAACTACTATAAACTCCCTGATGTGAAGAGCTCAATGATGTAAAATGAAACTGAAACCTCTATAATATACTTCTAATGTTTTCTTCTATTTAAGTGATGTTCTTATCAGTTTCATTATTGCAGTCAATTTGATTATTGTCAAATTATCCGTTTTCATTAAAGTTGCCATGTAAATCTCTAATTCGTTTAGCATCTAATGTAGAAGTACTTGAGTGGACTTCTTTGAATAAGTGATAGCAGTGATGACAGATAATGGTGCTACTTTGATTGCTTTTGTTTACACTCTTAACTACTATTAAAAAGGACAGATTAAATATATAGCACCCCAAAATGGCTACATGAAATTGTTTTTAACTTGATAACCTCCCTTCTATGGAAGGTGATAGGTCTTCAAGCAGTCAGAGAAATTGAACTGATTTACTTATCCTCACATTACCCTGCTCCAGATTTTCCTTATCTTGTTGATTAGAGTCAGAAATTGCTTAGCGGTGGCTGACAATGCGTATATTATTTCTGGCACAACACAGAACAACATGGAAAAGTTCCATTGAGTTCTTTATGGCCAATGAAAGTATTCTTGGGCAAATATTTTATATTCATGCAGGGCTTGTTTTACAACAGGTATTTATTCAGTCACTCATCTCATATTTATTGAGTTAAAACCTATGATCTGGCAGATACTGAGCAATATTTTCTGCCCACCCAGATCTGGGCTCATATTCTAAATGCAGCTCCTCTAAGGTTTCTAAAATTACAGATTAGCATAATCTATATGCTATTGACATTTAGAGGGAGATGTAATCACTTCTAAATGTGAAGTCCAGTAAGGCATCACAGACGAAACAGAGGTGGAATTGGTTGGAAGTGCCTCAAAAGGCATGTGAAGGAAACTAATGTTTGTGTATTACATGCTGAAATAATGTAATAAACAGAAGTGCAGAATTTAGAAAGAAAATGTTTAGGTAGGAGCCATTCAAGGTTGGCTAGAAAGCAGGATACTGTGGGGAAAGCAGAAGAGATAATGCATGGGGATGGGGGGTGGGGAGTGGTTAACAAAAGAGGCCAAGCGCTCCTCAACAGTTTGAATTGTATTTAGCAGGCGATGAAGAGCCAGTGAAAGCTCCTGAGCAAATGAATGACTTTAGTAGGATACTTTTTAAACAGTATTTTGAATGGACTGGCAAGAACATCTGCAGGTACAAAATCCTACAGACTATTCTAGCAATTCAGATATCAAATTTTATTGGAAACGAGAAGCACACAACTAGTTTAAAAGTTGCTGATGGCAAGAGCATTACTTTTTGTATCCATGGTCCCTAGCATGTTCTGTGAAGACACAATGTTTTGCTAAGTGGTAATCAGAGGGTTAGGAGATGGATCAGGAGCATCCACGGAAAAAATGAAAGCCAAAGGATAATCAGCGCCAGGTGCTGTGGCATGGCTAAGAAGAACCAAGCTGGTAGACGGCCAGTGGATTTTATAAGAAGATCACTAGAGACAATGAAGAAAAAAGCAAGGAGTTAGCCAGTGGGTTGAAGGAAGAGGAGAGGCAGAGAGTCTTGACTGCTATTTTGAGAAACTTGAAGGAGAAAGGCAAAGAAAAAAGACACTCTTTGGTATAAGGTAAATAATACATTTTTATAAAGAGCTTTGTATTTCAAAAGAGACACGTACCTGAGAAAGATTTAGGTGATGGGAGAAAACCTAGTGTTCAGGGACAATGAAGGCTCCAGCAAGAGAGCAATTAACTAGATAAAATTGAATAGAAAAAATCCAGTAATGAATGTTTGTTAAGCACTATTATAAACTGGGAAGTATGCTAAGCAATGGAAATAAGAAGATGAAAATAAATAGTTTCTGCCCTCACAGAATTTATAATCACAGGGAGAATCAGATAAGATGAACACACAAATATAACACAATACTGGCTTTATTTAAGGCATGTACCAACTGTAGTAAGAGCAAAGGAAAAACCAAAGAGAGTCTGGGGGAAGTTATAGAGGTACCAAGAATTACTTTTTTCCTGCTAATTGAATTATTATATTGTTTTTGCAGAATCATCCCCACTCTACCAAATCTGCATGGTTTGGTACAATTGACCATGATCTCCAGCATCATGATAGGCACCTGGCCCTGGGCCAGCCAATCAGAGTAACACATCCTTCAGGGACGTCCAAGGATGGACATGAGACCCAGGCTAGGCCAAATGAAATCCTCCCTGAAACTTTTAACTCTCAACTATCAGGAAAGAGCCACTCTCTCTTTTAAAGATGATATACCAGAGCCAAGGAAGCCTTGGCTGCTGGAGTCCCTTTGCCAACATAAGGACAGAGCCTGCCTGATAATGAAGTCAACCAAGAGGAATAAAGAGTAGACCAAAGAAGAGGAAGAAATATAATAAAAAGGACAGACTTCCAACAACATTTTTAATATTTCTAAGACCTCCTAAGACTTTATTCAGCATAATCAGAGGCAACAAGCCCATGCCATTATACTCATTAGTTTGATAAAAATGTGCCAAACACGTGGTCCCTCAGAACCTTGCCTCTTATAAGTATTTGATTAGCAGTACCCAATGGTATTATTTATGTGGTACTATTGCCACATTATGCCATGGAAATCAATGCTCTCTTTCCTACTGGAAATAGAGTCTTTGGCACCTTTAGATCTAGTAAAATTAAAGAACCAATTCCAGAAACCCCAGAACCAATCAGGAAAACTTATCCTTAAGATTCTGTTCTGAATAGAGAACCCAAAAATAACACTACACACCTGCAGCCATCTGATCTTAGACAATCTGACAAAAACAAGAAATGGAGAAAGTATTCCCTATTTAACAAATGGTGCAAGAGAACTGGCTAGCCATATGCAGAAAAACTGAAACTGGACCCCTTCCTTATACCATATACAAAAATTAACTCAAGATAGATTAAAGACTTAAAGGTAAAAAACAAAACTATAAAACCCTAGAAGAAAATTCAGGCAATACCATTCAGGACACAGGTGTAGGCAACGGTTTCATTACAAAAACACCAAAAGCAATTGCAACAAAAACAAAAATTGACCAATGGAATCTAATTAAACTAAAGAGCTTCTACACAGCAAAAAAAAAAAAAAAAACTAACTATCATCAGAGTGAACAGACAACCTACAAAATGGGAGAAAATTTTTGCAATCTATCCATCTGACAAAGGTTTAATATACAGAGTCTACAAGGAACTTGAACAACTTTACAAGAGAAAAACAAACAACCCCATTAAAAAGTGGGCAAAGGACTTGAACAGACACTTCTCAAAAGAAGATATTCATGCAGCCAACAAACATATGAGAAAAAGCTCAACATCACTGATCATTAGAGAAATGCAAATCAAAACCACAATGAGATACCATCTCACGCCAATCAAAATGGCTATTATTATAAAGTCAAAAAACAGCAGATGCTAACAAAGTTGTGGAGAAAAAGGAACACTTTTACTCTGTTGGTGGGAGTGTAAATTAGTCTAATCATTATGGAAAACAGTGTGGAAATTCCTCAAAGATCTAGAACCAGAAATACCATTTGACCCAGCAATCCCATCACTAGGTATATACCCAAAGGACTATAAATCATACTATTACAAAGATACATGAACACGTATGTTCATTGCAGCACTGTTCACAATAGCAAAGACATGGAATTAACCCAAATGCCCATCAATGATAGACCAGATAAAGAAACTATGGAATACTATGCAGCCATAAAAAGGAATGAGATCAAGTTCTTTGCAAGGACATGGATGGAGTTGGAGCCATTATTCTCAGGAAACTAACACAGGAACAGAAAAACAAACATTGCATGTTCTCACTTACAAGTGGGAGCTGATTGATGAGCATACATGGGCACATGGCAGGAAACAACACACCCTGGGCACCTGTTGTGGGGGGAGGGTGAAGGGAGGGAGAGCATCAGGAAGAATAGCTCATGGATGCTGGGCTTAACAGCTGGATGATGGGATGATCTGTGCAGTAAACCACCATGGCACATGTTTACCTATTTAACAAACCTGCATGTCCTGCATATGTACCCCTGAACTTAAAAGTTAAAAGAAAAAAAAAAAGATTCCATTCCTCCAGAACCACTCTCAGTGCCAAAATCTGTATCAAGGCTCTCCAGAGAAACAGAACAAACAGAAAAGGAGAGAGAGATGTATTTTAAGAAATTGTCTACATAACTGTAGAAGCTAGCAGATCTGCAATCTGCATGGCAGTCTGGCAGGCTGGAAATGCAGGCAAGAGTTGACATTGCAGTCTTTAGTCTGAATTGGGGCAATCTGCTTACTCAAAGTCTACTGATTTAAATGGTAATTACATCTAAAAAACACCTTCACAGCAACATCTAGGCTGCTGTTCAAACATAAACTAGCCAAGTTGGCACAGAAAACTAACCATCACCTCCACACAAAGACTTGAACACAAGTGTTTATATCAGCCTTATTCATAATAACCTTACACTGGAAATATCTCAAATGTCCATCTGCAGGTAAATGGATAAACAAATTATGATAGATCCATACAGCGAAATACGTCTCAGTAATAACAAGGGCAAGCTATTGATACAAGCAACTTAGATGGATCTCCAAATTGTTATGCTCAGCGAAAAGCCAAACAAAAAATACATATTTTTCCATTTAAATGAAATTTGAAAATATTCAAACACATCTGTGGTGACAGAAGTAAGCAGAGCAGTGCTTACCAGAAAGAGGAGGTGGAAGGAGGAATGAGTTCTAAAGGAACATGAGAAAATTTGGGAAGATGATGGTAATGTCAGTTACTTTGATTGTGGTGATGGTGTCATGTACACACGTGTCATAATTCATTGTGGTAGGCAGCCTGTAAAATGACCCCCAGTGATCCCCACTTCCTAGTATTCATGCCCTTGTAGAGTCCCTTTTTTTAAGTACTGGCAGCATTTAGTGACTTCCTTATAGTGAAAAGAATGTAGTAGAAGTAATGATGTCACTTCCAGGATTAGGTAACAGAAATGATGTATGCTTTGACCTTGAATTCATTCTTCTTCTCTATCTCTTTCTGTCTTCTGCTCTCCTTGACTCCCTTCCTCCTTCTCCGTATTCTATCTCTTTTTCATGACAATCTTGGTCTAGGGGAAGCAAGCTGTCCTGGAGAGGTTCATATGACAAGGAGGGCCCTCATGAGCGAGCTTGGAAGTGGATCTCTGAGGCCTGCCAACAGCCATGTGAGTGAGTTTTAACGTGGATCCACCCTCAGTTGCACACGGAAGTACTGTGACTCTGGCCAGCACTTTGGCTTCAGCCTTGTGAGAGACCATGAGCCAGAGTACTCAGCTAAGCCCAGATTCCCAATTCACAGACATAGTAAGAGAGAAAAATGTTTGTTGCTTTAAGCCACCAAGTTTCAGAGTATTTTTTAAATGAAGCAATAGATAATATACTTACAAAATTTTATCTTTCACATCACTTAAGCATCAATAAAGCTGTAAAGAAAGAAAGAAAATAAAGAAAAGAGAGGAGAAGGAGGAAAAGAAAGAGGGAAGGAGATCTGAGGAAAAGATAAAGAGATGAATAGAGGGAAGGAGGGAGACAGAAAAGGAGGATGGACGAAAGAAGAAACTTTAAGGCTAGTTGTAAGAACAATTATTTATGATGATGAAGTCCCCAAGACCATGGAAAGAATAAGGATGGAAAGGAAGAATATGATACGCTTGCTTGATACGTTCTTGATAAATATGTCATTGTCCAGTTTTTGGAAGGGAAGCTAGAAGGTTATCTACTTGGAATACTTAAGTCTTAAAGAGGAATAGTTTAGAACAAGAGTCAAGTATAATGGCTTAGAAACAACACTAAGAAAATGCCAACTCCCACTCCTGACCCATGAGGTACTTGAAATAGAGCAGGAGCGTCTTCTATGAAAGATGGCTTCATACAGAAGCCAGGGGTAGGCATCAGTTAAGGCACAGACCTAGACAGAGTGTTTGAAAAGCATATGAACAGGTCAAGGAGCATGAATTCCCACAGGCACAGAGGAAATTGTTAGGTGGAAGAATACCAGTGGAAGATGTATTTAGGGAGAGAATTGCATGGCAATGTTTGAGTTCCATTACAGGAAGAACTGTTAACTAGAAAGGCGTACATTTGGAATACATGCAAGGAATGACAGGATAAAATATCCAAATCAAACACAGGCAAAAGCTGTTATGATTAAGGGTAGCATAGAGGATTTAGTGCTAGGAACATGGGAGAGCCATCTTTTCCTTTAAGACAGGAATGGATTGTATATACAACATGGTTTATACAAAAAGACATTTTGACTCACTGAGAAGAAACTGAAGACAAGCGGGAATTCAAAAGCTGGAACCTGAGTAACTTAATCTGCTACATGATTTTACCCCTTGTATTCCATGGTCTGGTAGACTCTCTTAATTACCCTCTCAACACCTGTTCTCCCCTTCTTCCTTACAACCAGAACACCAATTTTATTCAGGTTTCTAGCCTTCAGGGAAAGAAATCCCATCCACAAACCACAGGTTAATCCTGGTTAGTCTCCACCAATTGTAGTTATCCTATTATCTTGACAATGGGTGGCTTAGTAACAGGCATATAACCCAGTTTGGGACAACGAGACAGACATAAGCGAAATCTCAGGAGTAGAAGAAAGCCTGAGAGACATTTTCTCATTCTTAAACTAGCACACAAGAATATAGCATTTCCTCTTTCTGTTCAGTCTTGCTGTGTCAGGGTGCAATGCCTGGAACGAGGACATCTTATGACTTTGAGAGAGGCTAGTCTAAGGACCCAGTTAACTGGGGATGGCAGAATGGAAAAGTAGAAATAGCACAGAATTAACCAAACCTGTAAACGCTTACCTCATAATATTTTGTTATTTTGTTTGTCTTTTAATTTGCAGTTAATGACATACTCATTGACTTATTAAAAATACCAACTACATAGTAGGTTAAAAAGTGTGACATGAAAAATAGCTCATGGTCAAAAAGTGTGGAATATCATGTGTAATATACATTTAGACCATTTGGAAATTTGTTATTGGCAAGTAACAGAAATTTAAAAAGGACATTTATTTCCTTCATATTAAATCAAAGAGATAGTTCTGGCTTCAGACATAGCTTAATCCAAGGCTAAAATGATACATAGCCTTTATGTCTCAGCTCTTCTCCATGTTAGCCTCCTCCTCAGGCTCCACATGGTGTCAGGACAGCTGCCAGCACTTCCAAGGCTACATTTTAGGGGTTGTTTTTCTTAGTAGCTCTGACATAAATCCCTGAATTCACTTTAAGGGCACATACTTGTGCTTGCTCATTCCTGAACTGTGGCCAGAGGAATGGAATTATAGTACAGCTTGCTTATATTAGGGGTCCTCAACCCCCAGGCCAGGGACCTGTACCAGTCCATGGCCTGTTAGGAACCTGGCCATACAGCAGGAGGTGAGTGGCGGGTGAGTGAGCAACACCACCTGAGTTCCGCCTCCTGTCAGATCAGCTGCCACATTAGGTTCTCATAGGAGCGTGAACCCTATTGTCAACTGTGCCTGTGAGGGATGTAGGTTGCATGCTCCGTATGAGATTCTAATGTCTGATGATCTGAGGTGGAACAGTTTCATGCCAAAACCATCCTCCCACACCCCCACCCCCTGTGCATGGAAAAATTGTCTTCCACGAAACCAGTCCCTAGTGCCAAAAGGTTGGGGACCACTGTTTTATGTGACCACCCCTGGAGTCAGGAGTGGAACCACAACCGAATGTAAGGACCAAGATGGAACAGATGGAGGGGCTGCAGGAGTAATTACCTAGAAGAAATGCATGGAACTGTTTACTGAAGAAGGAGGAATGGGTGTCGGGCAGGCAAAAACATGAAATTTTCATTTTGGCTACCCAAAAGCCCACATGTGCTTTCCAGAAGAAGACAACCCAAAGGTCATCAAGTAATTACATTACATTACATTACATTCATGCTCACTCCAGGATCTCTGGGTGACAAGCATCTTTCCCAGTTTAGTCTGGACATGGATCCTTGCGGTCTAGCCACCTATACAACAAACACAACCACACCCTTTGTTGAATAGTAAGTTTAGAACAGGAAGTGCCGAGGAGGACCAGCGAGATAAAGCTATGTTGTCTTTTATTGTATTTCCTATGTTCTCACCAATACTTGCACTAATCTTTCATTGAGAAGAGAATTCAACTTTTCCAACCCTATGACTCCATGTTGTTGGGCTTTCAGCTTATTGGATTAGGAAAAGTAGAAAGAAATTTGTGTTTTAGTAAAAATACATTATTTTGCTATTTTTATTTTGGCCATAGATTCAGACTATCTTGTCTTTTATAGGGGCTTACTGAGGTATATGTGAAATATTTATATAGTTACATAATGTATGTTTTACTTTGCATGAGGTATAACAAAGATATGTAATGTCAACCTTGAGTAGAGCAGTCCTCAGGGAGATTTCACTCAACCCTGGAACTCTATCAATCTCACTATTACTCACTTGTCATCCCTACTCTCATATCAATTTCTAGATCAATTGGGAATCTTTCTGTTGTGTCAGAAAACCCTACCTAAACTGACCTAGCAAAAACAGAACAGATTGACTCAATAACAGAAAAGTCAAAGGATGTATGGATTTAGAGGAGTTGACCCAGGAGTTCAAGCAATGTTACCAGTATTCAGGCCCTCCTCTGCTCTGATTCCCTCCATAATAGCTTCCTTGCTCAGGTTCCACAAGGCTTCAGGATAGCAACTAGATACCTAAGCCTAGATTAAATGTGGAGGAAAAGAGTGGATTCACTCTCCAACCTGGAATTATATGCCCATGCTTGAACAAAATATTGTCCAGGAAAATGAAATTACAGTACCTGGTCACACTTAAATCATGCAACTACCTTGAATCCACCCCTGTGGCTAGGAATTCACTAAAATTATGTCAAACAGACAAGACTGGGAGAGGTTTACTCAAAGGAAATTTGAGTACCAGTACCAGAGTGAAGAGTCATGAATATGGACAAAAAAATTAAAGATGTCCACTATGATCTCCTTCCTGGATATTCTGAATGTGCGTCAGTATATTGATGTCAAAGACATTTGTTTGCCTTTGTTTAGCTCAGCATTTCCCAGTCATATTTGACACCATATTCTGTTTACTCTGGGCAACTCATGGGACTAGTATTTAGTAAACACTCTGTCAAATTAAGTAGGAGGCAAAGTTATCTCTTGGAAAAAAATAGGAGAAGGAATATGACAGAGACTTTAGGAGTATGTATAAAGTGTTAATTCATTGTTATAGAAAGTACAACATGGAGTTCATGAGACTAAAGAGGGTAGTTCAGGAAGAGTGACAGGCCCATTGAAATTAGGTCATCTGACTCCATTATGAGGTTTGTATGACTCAGCTTAAATGTTTCACAGCTAGGAGTGACAGAATTAAAGATTGGCATAAAAAGCTGAGAGAAAATTCAAGGGGTTAAATGATTCGGGAGGCTAGAAAGAGAAACATCAGTATAACTTGTCAGGAAGCCTGGATGAATAAAAAGGCAAGTGAAGAAAACAGGATAAAGTGATCTGGTTGAATGGAGATGGTAAAAGCTCTGGACTGTCAACTTGAGAAAATATGGGAGAATCAAAGCCATAGACACATAAGGCAAACCACAAGCAGAGTAACTGGAGCCGTGATGGTGCAGATGTTCAAAGAGATAATGGACTAAATTGTGGCTATTCCATGCAGTAGATTAAATTTAGAGAAGAAACTCCAAGATTGAGGTATGATATTATTCATCAATGTAGACATAAAACTCATCGGCTCAGTGAAGGAAAAAAATCAATGTGTTAAGAGAATCTCTTGAAGGTCAGAAGAAAAGAGGGGAATGACTCACATGGTATAGACTGTGCAAAAGAGAGTCAAGAAAATATTTGTTGAGTTCTTATTTAGTGTATCCTTTGCTAGGACTGCCATAATGAAATACCACAGAATGGGTGGCTTAAAAAGCAAATTTATTTTCTCGCAGTTCTGGAAGCTGGAAGTTCAACATCAAGGTGTTCGCAAGGTTGGTTTATATTGAGGACTCTCCTTAACTTGCAGATGGCCATCTTCTTCTGGTGTCTGCACAGGGCCTTCCCTCTTTGTGCACACATGTTGTCCTTCTTACAAGGACAATCGCTATGTTGGATTGTGCCCATCTGTATGACGGCATTCTACTCAATTACCTTTTTAAAGCCACTTGTCCAGATAGTCACATTCTGAGGTACTAGAGTTTAGGATTGCAATGCATGGATTTCAGGGGGACACAATTCAGTCCGAAACGCTTAGTACCTAGCGCTGTGTGAGGCACCAGGGATGGAACAGTATATGAGATAGTCATGGTCCCCACTTCCATGGCACTTACATTCTAGCAGGCAAACAGCAATCACACCTGAATACTTACAAGCACAACTTGAAGAATAAAAGGTATGAAGAGCATTTAAGAGGGGCACTTAACTCAGTCCAGCGGTTCTCAAGACTGGAGGTAATGTTGCTACAGGAGACATATGGCAATGTCTGAAGACAATTTTTATTGTCACGAATTAGAAGTACTGCCAGCATCCGCTAAACATCCTGCAATGCACAGGACAGCTCTCCAAAACAGACAACTCTCTGGTCCAAAATGCCGTAGTGCCGCTGTTGAGAAACCCTGACCTGTAAAAACGCTGATCTGTAGGGTCATGGAAAGATCCCTTGAACCAACTTCTGAGGCATTTGTACTAATTTACTGGGCGAGGCAGAGTAGAAATGGAATTCTACGCAGAGATAACAGCCAGTGTGGAAACCTTGAGTTAGTAAGGAACGTGGCTCACGTGAATGGAAAGAAGGCAGAATGTGAAGCACCAAAAGTGAGGGGGAAGCTGAAATACAAGGAGGTACATGAGCCCAGCTCATGCACACCCTAGAGGCCATATCTAGGATGCCAGTCTTTATTTAGATGGTAAAACAAGGGGTATGAAGGAATAAAGAGAAGATGAAACCTCCTCCTTTTGTGATTTAGTGATATGTTTATAGTAAATCTCCAGGAACTGGTGAGAAGAGAGATGTTATTTGTGATGTGCCAAGTTAGTTACAGAAAGGAGAAAAAGAACAATCAGGGAAATTTTTGAAGTATAGAAGATCAAGAAAGTATGAAATACTGTTTTACATTTGGAGAATCCAACAATTCTATGGGCATAGAGCAGACATTGCAAAGAAGGAGCGGTGAGGGATGAAGAAGTCTCATGAAAGGATACATGTTTAGAATTCATACTATAGGCCAACGTTGCTCAGACTCTAGTTTGGGTAAAATCAACTAAAGTATAAATTCCTGGGCCTAGTGTGAATGTGAATTCTCTTGTGAGAATTCTAATTCTCAAATCTGAGTTTAGCTCCAGAAATTTTCACTTAAAAAAAAATTCCAGGTGAGTTTAGTGAAAATATCAATGCTATACTTATAGAAACTCTGCAGAAAAGAAACATGATCTAATTTTCACTATAGAAAGTGTCTGGTGGCAATGTAAAGGTTGATCTTAAGGGAGGGATGCTGAAATTGGAAGCAGATAGACCAGATAAGAGACTGCTACTATAGGTCAGGTGACTGAGAAGAAAACCTGAATTCAATAGCAGCAGTGAAAGTAGAGAAGGGGTGGGAGGAGTCAAGAGAAATGTAAGAGGTGTAACTGACAGAGCTGATTACCTGGTGGACTGTGGTCATAGGTGACTTCCAGGTTTCCAACGCAGATTATGGTATAACGGTGGTACCTTTAATTACAATGGAAATTCAAGGCAAGAATCAGGTTGGAGTGTAGGCAAACAGTGATAAGAAACACTCTAAACAAGTTGCTTTTAGAGTTCCTTACTCCACCAGATATTTTTCTTAGTCCCATTGATAGAAATGGGGACTAGTGCTTAGAGCAGACATCTATACATTAGATGTAGAATTGCAGTCATTTGTGTGCAGATGATTACATAAGCACCAGGAGTGGCAAGATTGCTCAGAAAGAGTATGTAGACTGAGAAAAAGGGAAAGCCAAAATGGAGTACACCAACAGTTAGACACTGAGCACAGGAGACATTGGTTGAGGAGACACAGACCAATGAGAAGGGACAATCAGGCAGAGAACAAAGGAAGGAAGATGGGGAAACTGAGGAAGGAAGGATTTTCATGACTGTTGCCATTTCCAATATGCTGATAAATGAGAAGAGGGTAGAAAGAAATCTAGGAAACACTACATTTATAATTGTTACATTTTCATATTTACACAATTATAAACAATAGTTGTACCTATATAATGCCTACTATACGCCAGGTACAGTTCTAATATATACCTTATTTAAACTTTACTAAACTCTTATGAAATAAATACTACTTATTACTTTTTACCAATAAGTAAACTGAGACACACAGAGGTTAAGTAACTTGTTCAACATCATACACTAGTGCCATACAGCCTGACTCCGAAGCCCATGCTCTTAACCTTTATGCTATAATCCCTTTCTTTCTCTGTTACAGAACTTACCATACTAAGAAGGATTTGCATTTCTGTGTGTTCCCTTCTGTAACAGCACATACACAATACTTAACATATATAGTAAGTGCAAAGCAGTTATTTGTTGAATTGAATTCTCTGTATAGCTAAAACCATGAAATAAAAGGGAACCTCTTGTAAAAGAACAGAGGGGATAACTTCTATTGAATCCGTAAGTAGATGATGTTTCCGGGCAAGTAAGGTTTGGCGCAAAAAAAAGGGGGGAGAAGGAAGGGAGGGAGAGAGAAAGGGAGGGGGAGGCAGGAAGAAAAAAGGGAAGGAAGGGAGGAAGAGAGGGAGGGAGGGAGGGAGAGAGGGAGGGAGGGAAGAAGGAAGGAAGGAAGGAGGGAAGAAGGAAGGAAGGAAGGAAGGAAGGATATCTCAAAGCAAATAGCTACAGTAAATGTACATTTTTTTCTATTCCCACTTTTAGAAACTATCATTTTTCACTATCTTTAGCTATAATTTGGTGTCCTGCACTGCTTAGTCTCTGTGATTCAGGAGCCCTGAGATTTTTTTTCTTTGTTCTGCATTTAATTTATTTTGGAATATTGCAAAATCCATCTGTCTTCTCAGTATCTCTGTTTTGCACCAAATAGGGCATTAAATACTGACTGATTGCTAAAATACTTAAGAGATCCTTGGGGTAAAAATATTATCTAACCACAAAAGGATATTTGATTGCTATACTTACAGGCTATTGCTAAAGGAAGATTAAAAAAATATTTTAAGCTATAAACTTGCTGTGTGGAAAATAAGCAACACATTTAAATAAAAAATTTTTAGGTCAAGAGAAAATTTTAGACAAGCTAAAGTCTTCCTTAATGAAGATATTCTTCAATCATAAATAAAAATTCAAAATTGCTTTCTTATCCTACAGCACTACTTATACATTATTTATATATTATTTACCTCTTTTGATAATCTAACACTTTGACATTTGTCTTCATGGTTTGACATAGTTGCCCTAAATATTAAACATACCAATATGAGAACAAATGTCAACAGACTAATCAAATATTGGAATATGTTGGGAGCATTCACTGACCGTTCTATTTGTAAAACTATGGAGAAAAAACAGGTTCCTGAGTGACTTTGATCATGGCTTGAGCTGGCTAAGGAGGGTATTGCATAGAGGGCTCAAGAAGTGTGCAGAAGTAGAAAGGTAGTTTTTTTGTTCCAGCAGCCCCACATCCAGGAAGGCAGATTTGTTTTCTCTTCCTGTGGCAATTAAAGGAGAAATCAGCTGTCTTCTTTGAGAGTCCACTTCAGTGCTCGTTAACTTTGCTTTTTATGTGTTCAAAGGTATTCATTCTTCTTGCTTACTTTCATCCCTATACTCACTAATGAACATGTAGCACGTTTTCCCTCTTTCTAATCTCACTCCTCAAGTGAGCCCATGCAGACCCACTAACTTAAACACCAGCCTTTCACTCAGCCTCGGATGACAGCTCTTCCCTTTCTCTTATGCTCTATCCTCGAATACACAGTATTTGGTATTTCCTTCTGGGTATCTAATACGCATCTCAAACTTAGTGTCCTCAAAAGAGGTCTCTTGTTTTTCTCCTAAAGGAAATCACAGTTCCAGTTGTCACCCAGTGGTTTGACCAGAAAAAAAAAATAGCAATAATAGATTCTCCATTTTTGCCTTCCCCCATACCCAATTCTTTAGCCAGTTCTGTCAGCTTTGTTCTAAAATGTACCCCAAATCTCTCCAGTTTTCAGTACCTCCCACTGTTCCTCTTGTTCCCCAACTCCACTGTAACTCATTCTCCACAGGGCAGGTAGAATACATTTAAAAAAAAAAAATCAGATCTTGCCATTTCCCTCTTTAAACTTTCCAAAAGCCTTGCATCCAATTAAGTATAAAATCTAAACTCCTTATTCTGACCTTCACGGCAGGCATTAAAATCACTTTCACCACTCTATTTCTAACCAAGTTTCTCTACTTTCCAGCTGGCAATTTTTTGACCCATTATGGTCTACAATCCATAGATCCTACCATCTCTCACTGTCCTTCACCTCCATCACCTCCTCATTCACATCCTTGGAGAGTTTGAAATCCATGTCAATAAGTATAATCAGTCCTATGCATGTATCTTTAAATCCCTTGCTCCTCCCTTACTACTTCATACTTACTTGGCAAACTTCGAATCTTGGTTAAACCCAATTCAGCTGTGTACCATGCCTGCATCCACATACATGAAAATGGCCAGAGAAAAGCACACACTGATACTGAGGGTTCCTCTAGTATGAAGGGTGCCTTAGTGCTATCTGGGAACCCTTCTGTGTTTCTCTGGCCCATTGCCTTTCCCACTATTCTAATCTCTACAAAGAACCAGGCTTCATATTTCTCTGACAGCATAGAAGCAATTAGAAGAGAATCTTCATAAACTTCCATTATATATACCAAGCAACCTACCTCTGTGCCCATATATCCTGCCTACTCTTGAAACTGTGAATAAGCTGTCCATTATCCTAGCAAAACCCAAACCATTGTATGCATTAGTTCCTACTTTCCCTCTTCTACTTGAAAGCATTTCTTCATCATTCTTCTATTTCATCCCTGTATCATTAAATGTTTCTTCTGCACTAGCCCTTTTCCTATTGCACATAAATATATTATCACTTTCTCATTTTAAACGAAAAATTTTACTTGATCTCACTACTCTACTACTGCTCCATTTGTCTCCTTTTTACAACATGTCTAAAAAGCATTTATTGTCTTCAATATTACTTTTTATTTTCTGGAGCCCACTTTATCAAACTTTTTAACTATCCTTAATTCAAAACTACCCTTACCTATGTCACAAATTACCTCCAAATTATTAAAACCAATGCTCCATTCTCAGTTGTCTTTTACTTGACATCAAGTAGTAGTTGAGACAATTTCTTACTCTTTCCTTATTAACATTTTATTTACTTTATGTCCAGCAGACTACTCTCTCCTGCTTTTCCTCTTATCTCAGTAGCCACTCACTTTCAGTCTCCATTGCTTGTTCTCCTAATCAACTTGCTAATATTAATGTACTCTGGGGCTGAGTCTTCAGACAATTTCTCTTCTCTTTCTACACTTGCTCCCTCGATGACCTCATTCAGCATCACAGTTTTATGCATCATCGATATGCTGATAACTCCCAAATTAATTATCCTAGCCTGGACATCTCCCCTGAACCACAAGTTCATACACCCAAACACCTACTCTATAACTTCACTTGGATATCTAGTAGGCATTTAAAACTTAACGTGTCCAAACCTGAGCTCTTGATTTTCCCTCTCAATCCTTCTTCTCCTAGTCTTCCCTATTTCAGTACATACCAACTGCATCTTTCCAGAGACCTGGACTGAAATCTCTCTTATCATATCACACATCCAGTCTGTCAGCACACCACACTGCTACTACCCTAGTAAAAACTAGGCTTCCTGTTTCTCTACAAATCACCATCACCTCCCATATTGATTATTGTAATAGCCTCCTAACAGGTCTCCTTGTCTTTATATTTGTCTCTTTATAGTCTTTTCTCAATGCAGCAGTCAAAGTAACCCTGTTAAAACATAAATTATCCTGTTAAAACCCTCTAATAGCATCACCTTTTAGTAATAGAAATAAAAAGCAAACTCCTTAGAATGATCTGCAAGGTCTTAAATGATCTGGCCTCCTCTACTGACCTCATATTCTACTACATCCAATCTCCACCTTGTCCACTCCATTCCAATACATGGATCTTACTGCTCCTGGAACACGTCAAGCATATGCCCGTCGTAGGACTTCTATACTTGCAATTCCCCTTCCTACATCACACTTGCCCTAACTATTCATATGACTCAATCCTTTGTCTCTTTTAGGAATGTTCTTAAGTGCCACTATTTAAAATTATAAACTCCTTCCCCCAACCAATACTTCCTATACCTTTTTCTGCACTGTTTTTCTCCATAGCACTTATCAACTTCAGCCATTTCAAAATTTACTTCTCTTGAGTTTCTTCAGCCCGTGTGTGTGTGTGTGCGTGTGTGTGTTTTAAGGGAGCGGACCATATGAGACCTGGGTATCTAAATCCAGACAGACTAGAGTAGATCGTCTATGGTTTCCTAGTCAATTACATAAATTACAATCTTAGATTATAAGCAATGCCTTAGTAATAATAATTGCTATCACAATTTTTGCAGATGAAAATGTCTCACAGATACTTGCCTAAGGTTATGCAACCAGTAAAAGAGCCTGAGCCAGAATTTAAATCCAGGACCTAATGGCCCCAAAGCTCCTACACGTAGTCACTTTTCTAGACTACTCTGCCCTAAAGCCATGTTAAGTATGTGATATGGAAGTCCACAGAAAGGCACTTTCTTTTGTAATATACTAATTGCTCAAAAGTAACTTTACCTAACACTTCTTAAATACACGTTATAATCTCTTTGTCCTTTTCTCATAATGTGTAATTCTTTGTGATCATAACCTGGAAATTTCATCCATTCTAGAGAGAAAAGATGTTTATATATTCAGTACTACAAATATGTATTTATCTTAACATCCCACATTACTGTTTTTACTCTGTTTATTATACTGAAGACTAAGCTCTGATTTTTTTTTATCTTGCCCAAATTCCTATCTAAGGGGTCTGGGGAGTCATGCCCTACAAAGCATAAATTCTCATCAGATGGGTTTTATTTAACCCTGTATATCATCACTTCCTTTCCAACCTGTCTCTCGCATAACATTATGAGACAAGGAAGAAAATCAAAATATTGTACCCCCAAACGTGTTTATTTGCCATATCTTGAAATGGCCCTGCAAAGCTGTCCTTTGTGGGGGAAAATTTGTGTCTGTAAAGAAACTCTATTAACATAACTGGATCTTTTTCTTCCAGGCTCTCCCAATCCTAAAAAAATTAACTAAAAGTCTAGCACATTTTAAAGATCTGAATATGAAACATTTGTCATCTATTGTCTCTAAGGGCGCCACTATAAGACTTCAAAAGAATCTTGGTCTCCACAATCTTTTACCTTAACCTGAACATTTCCTTTCTTTCTATCTATCCCAGGTCTTTAGACAAACTCAACCAATTTTCAACCAGAAAAAGTTTAAATTTACCAACAGTCTGGAAGCCCCATCCCGCACCCCACTTTGAGTTGTCTTGCCTTTCTGGACCAAGCCAATGTATTTATTAAATGTATTTGATTGATGTCTCATGTCTCCATAAAATATATAAGACCAAGCTGCACCCCAACCACCTTGGACACATGTTCTCAGGACCTCCTGAGGGCTGTGTCATGGGCCATGGCCACTCATATTTGGCTCAGAATAAATCTCTTTGAATATTTTACAGAGTTTGACTCTTTTCATTGAAAATACTCATAATTTCATTATATTAATTTAGGCTCAAATTTATCTTAGACACAGATTTACACACTATGAGAATGAACTGTGATTCATACCGTCATAAATTTCTCCAGACTTTATTTGGGCAATAGCTAAAGACATCTAAAGATGTGTCCCCAAAATATTTCAATCCCCTCACCTCCCTTTACTCACTGCCAGATTGATGACATTGATGTTTGCTTCTCAGCAGGGGGGCAGCAATAGACAATCTTGCTGACATTCCATCTGGGATGCACTGCAAACCACCATGGTGAAGATAAGGGCCAGTTCTGTCCCTTCTGATCAGATCCTTTCCTTCCCTGCTTCACATTTGGCACCTGTTCCTACAGTTGGCTAACACTGATATACTCCTGAATGCAATTGCCCAGACAAATACTTTCCATTTTCTGGAAAGAGAAAACTTTTCAAATAATGGGGATTCCTGTGGTCTGGCATAGATAACAGTAATTTTGTATTCCCCATTCCAGCATATGCGTTATGTGCTGAACTTTGAGAGAAAAACCACTTCCTAAAATCTTTGTTCTATTGACTGGAAAAGGCTGAAAGTCCACTATTGCCTCCCTTTCTTTGATTTTAGCATTGAGAACTTCCTGGGCTTATGCAAAATGTAAATATTTCTGAGGAAAGTAAAATGTTGTGAATAACACATTATTGCTAGTTTATCAGACATTTTCATGGGCAGAAGGTATAGAGGCTGCATTAGGGTGCCTTATGGGAGAGTACTTTATGATTGAAAGGGACAGTAGAAGTGCTGGCCCAGAAAGGGGAAAAAGGAACTGCAAAAAATAAACCCAGTCTTCCTCCAAAGCCCCCACCATTGGTTAATTCAAGGGAGAGAGGGAGGAGAGAAGGAATGGAGGGATAGAGGGAATGAACAAAGAGAAAGAGGGAGGAAAGAAGGGGAAAAGATCCAATATAATTTCAACTAAATTCAACCTAATAATTGTATTAGACCTTTTGGTACTTTTCATTGTCTCTTGGGAACACACACACACACACACACACACACACACACACTCTCTCTCTCTCTCTCTCAAGTAACCAGTGTCCTTCAGTGTCTTTGGACACTAGCATCCTCTGGCTTTGCTGGTCTCCACAGCAATATTCCCTGGCACCAGCTGGCCTTCAGTCACAGCCATCATGAGAGTCACTCTTTTTGATCATGAACTGCTCCGGAAGAGCTCCTGCACTAACATGCATCTTGGCTTTCGCTCATTTAGGAGAGTCTTCCATTCAGACCAGGCAAGTACAGTCTGCTTTGCAGCCCTAATTTGGAACTACTTCACCCAAGTAGAACAACCTCCCCCTGAAAAGCTCTGCATCCACACCTTCAGCTACTTCTAAGGGCCATGTATGTCACTTAGGAATCACGATGTAGGTGGATGGATATCCCACAGGAAGCAGTCTCTTCTTCAGAGTCCTCATGAAAGATGACCACAGTGTTTGACTGTGTCCCCACCCAAATCTCATCTTGAATTGTACTCCCATAATTCCCATGTGGTGTGGGAGGGACCTGATGGGAGATAATTTGAATCATGGGGCAATTTCCCCCATACTGTTCTCATGGTAGTGAATAAGTCTCACGAGATCTAGTGGTTTTACCAGGGCTTTCCATGTTTGCCTCTTCCTCATTCTCTCTTTGCCTGCTGCCATCCATGTAAGACAGGACTTGCTCCTCCTTGCCTTCCACCATGATTGTGAGACTTCCCAGCCACGTGGAACTGTAAGTCCAATTAAACCTCTTTCTTTGTAAGTTGCCCAGTCTCAAGTATGTCTTTGTCAGCAGCGTGAAAACAGACTAACACAATGCTGTAAACCAAAAATAAAATCCTAAGCCCCACAACCAACTGAATGAACCCCTTCTTGGCCAAGAGGATTCCAAAGCAACCTGAAAAACTGAATTCCCAGCCATCATGGGAAGGGAGGTTAGACATACTTCATTATACCCCTGCCTTTTGGAGTTTAGATACAAATGGCCAGCATTGATGTTAAAATAGAGATCCTAAGACTGACAAAACAGGCTCTTTGTGGCAATAAAATACCAAATTATAAACAAGACTTAAAGCTATGCAAGGCAAGGGTTAAGTCACACCCTATGAACCATAAAATCTGATTAAACAAGTTGTTTTAACCCAGTATAATGTGGCTTACTTTCTATCCTGACTCTGGTTTAGCATCACATGATAGATAGCAGACCCTAAAGGAAATCAAAATATTTTCCCTAAAATGTATTTCCTTGACATATTTTGAAATAATTGCTGCAGGCCCATGGATTGAAATGGCTCTACAAAGTCATCTTTTGTGGGGGAAATTTGCATCTGTAGAAAATCTCAATGAATGTCACCAAACCTTCTCTTTCTAGGCCTTGGATATGGGAGAGGTTAATTGAGAGCCTGACATCTTTAAGGTCTGAAAGAGACATTTACCATTTTACCATCGATTCTCTCAAAGGACTGCTACCTATAAGGCTTCATCTTATGTAACAAAAACTTTGGCTTCCACGACTTCCTTGTCTTAACTGAAGCATTCCTTTCTACTGTTTTCAAGTCTTAAGACAGTAGATAGTAGCTTAACTCTCTCAACCAGTTATCCACTAAATAATCCCTAAAACCTACCTATGACCTGTAAGCCCCCACTTAGATATGTCGCACCTTTTTGGTCCAATCCAATGTGTACCTTCCATGTATTGGTTTATGTCTTTACCTGTAATTCCTGTCTCCCTAAAATGTGTAAAACCAAACTATAACCTCACCCCCTGCGGCACCCTTTCTCAGGACCTCTTGAGACTGTTCCCTGAGCCATTGTCACTCATACTGGCTCGGAATAAACCTTTTAAAAATATTTTCCAGAGTTTGAATTTTCTGTTAACATTGCTAAGCATGGGTAGGAAAATCAAGACACACAAACCTTAAAACTATATATTATTCCTTCCCTCCTACCCTCCTATTTTTATCATGCCCATGGCCTGGAAGAGATGAACTTTCTGCTTGTTACATTCTCCTCTTCTTGAATCTAACCTCTTAGCCCAAAGAGGTATTTTCTCTACACAGCTGGAGAACTCTATAAGATAATTCTTCAAGGACTGGATGTTGATTCTTGAAAAGGAGAAGACAAAGAAGTTCAGAAAATTTTCTCAAGAAAATGATCTAATTGGAAAGAAAATTACCTTACTATAGAATGCTATTTTGCATGTCAAAAGCTTAATGATTTCACATTCTTTCTGTTTACATTCATTCCATAACAAATCCTAATTTCCACTTAGGAAAATAGCTATTTATGGCAAAAATCATGTCCTCAGACCAGAAAAAAGGTAAGCACATTAATAATTTTCAAAATTATTTCCAATATAAATAAACTTTCAGAGATAAGGCAAAAAACTAATAAATATACCTTATAAATATATCCTCTCAACTCATATAAAAGTTTTAGAAACTGGAAGAAAATTATATAACTTTTTTGTGGAAATACAATGAACCCAAAGACTTTTTTTCTTGAGTCTTCCAAGAGTTAAGTTTCAACAAGACTCGACATCACTTTTGTGTCCCATGTTCAGCATTTCTTATTTTCTAATTATGGTTTGAATTCAAAATTTCATTTTAAATTTTTCCTAGCCCTTTCTTACCCATCATGCCAACTTAAAAATTCTTGTTCCATCTCTAAGAACTACCCCACCCACCCCATTTCGGATACCTATGATCTGTAAAGTATCAGTTGTCAGTTTCATCCCCATCTCAATGTTTCCAGGACTAAGCTCTACAGAACTACTGGCTCCTTGCCCGAAGACCTAGGGGTAGTCTGCATGCTTTGTGTTTCTCCACTGTGCAAAGGGCACAGCAATGCCTTGAATTCTAGAAACTTAATCTGATTCCCTGACATCGAGGGAATTAACTCAAACAGCTTTGTGGAGGTCACACAAGCCTGATCACTCCCCATGGAATATTGGAAAAGACTTCAACCCATTTTAACCTCTGTTTGCCCAGCTCCTATCAACTCTTTTACTCTCCTTGAAATGGTCTAAGAATTCACAAGCAGTTGGCTGTAAAAAGAAAAGATCCTATATAAATACTCACGTTGTTTTTTCTATTTCCTTCTTCCAAGTACATTGAAAAGGACAGGATTTTACACAGGAAACACTTAGTGATAATATTTGGAGGAAACCTGCTGACTTGGTAAGACACAGTTGGCCAAAATTCAGGTCAGAAATACCCAGGGAAGTCGAAGGCTCCTAGAATTACCGAGATGAGGTTTCTGCAAGCAATGAAGCCCTCTGTAAAGGACAAGGGATACTATTGCTTACAAAGGGAAAAATGGAAACATTAGCAAGGCTGCAAGCAGCCCAAGGGTGCTGTGCACAGGTGTGCCAAGAAGTAACCGAAGTGTGACTCTGCAATGAATGGAGGGAATACGGGCTCTCGTATTTAATGATAATAAGAGACAGGAGGGAAAAATAGAGAGGAAAAAGGGAAATGAGAAAAAGCTGAAGATAATGCCAAGAAGGGATACCTATCTAGGAAGGAATTCAGCAAAATAAGGTCGACACTCCACCGTTATGTGGATAATTCTCTGAGACACCAGTTGAGAGATTTCTAGATGAAAATCCTTTACTAAAGGACTTTTGAGAGCATTCTTGTAGTAGTCATTAGTATCCTTAATAATTGTAAGCTGCTAATCCCACAGAGTAAAACCATCACTTCTTTTGTTTCCTAAGGGCATAAGTACTAGAGAGAATGTTCATTTATGTCTTCCTAAAGGATTATGAAGAGCGGTGTATTTTTTGCCTATTAAACCAACTGGAGAACAGTTCCGTTTGGCTAATAGCACAGCATATGAAAGGACATATTAGAAGCTTAGACTATTAAGCTTTTAAAGCCAGAAGGTATCTTAAATATTATTGTAGGTTAATAAACAAAGGATAGATGGCAATGCAAGGTCATAGCTAGTTAGGGAGAGAGGTGACATTTTAATATCCAATTATTGTGAGTTGTGACAGTAGGCCATTTCCAAGTGTGTTAGGGAGGGTAAACAGAGGAAAGCCTGTTATCTTCTCAGCCCCATCTGCAAATGGTGCCAAACACTAGGCTAAGGACTGGGGAGCTTGAGCTGGGAGAGAAGACAAACATGAAACAAGTACTTAAAAGTAACCAAAATCTGTGAAGACATATACATGATGCTATGAGAGCACATAGCTGGGGTCTGTATTCTGGGGGTTTTGGAGAAAGATTATGATGGAATGAGATTCTCAAAGGCAAAGAGGGACATGAGGAATAGAAATGCAATATTAAAAGATCAAAACTTTCCCTCAACTAAACAGAAATAGCTTTTGTCTCCTCAGCTCTTCAGGGAAGGCTGAATAGGAGAACAAGGGGGTGGCCTTTGGATCTGGAATGCCCCTGTCTGGGCCCCGCAGATCTGTGATCCAGCATTTTAAACTGGCACAGAGCCCAGGCTTACAGCTGACAGGTGTGTGTTCAGAAGAACAAGGGGAAGACCTGTTCTGCTTGAGATTCACACTTCACTCCTGAAATTCCTTTCCTAATGCAGCTTTCAGGTATCAGTCTCCATTAACTCCTCTTGATCACATAGCCAGCATATGATCTCAAAAGTTTCTGAAAATCAAAGAGAGTCTCTAAAGTCTTCTTTGAACCATTAAAGAGTTTAATTTGTAATAATTTTACTAGTGGGCTTTTGGGCTTTGCCAAGTGGTCAGGTCTTGGGCCTATTCTATTTAGTCCCAAAAGGCACTGAGGGAGGTAAGCCTAAATGAAGAATATTCCTTTATCTTTCTGAAGATGTGTCAAGAGTCTTACATAATATGGTTGAGATAGAGGAACTAGAACAGAAATTACCAGTAGACATGAGGCTACTGGGCTTCCTTTAGTTTTGCACAGTAGTCCCCACTTATCTTTGGTTTTGCTTACCGTGGCGTCAGTTACCCACAGTTAACCACAGTCAACTGCAGTAGAAAGCTATTGTAGTATTTTGGGAGGGAGAGAGAGCAAGGGACCACATTCACATAACTTTTATTACAATATGTTGTTATAATTATTTTTATTTTATTATTAATTATTGTTGCTAATTTTTAACTCTTCTTAATTTATAGATTAAGCTTTATCATAGGTATGTATGTATAGGAAAAAACATAGTATTAATATATAGTGGGGTTCAGTACTATCTGTGTTTTCAGGCATCCACTGGGGGTCTTGGGATGTATCATCTGCAGATGTATCCCCTTGTCCTACTGTGGACAAGGAAATCTATTCTTCCTGCAGCTCCATAGTTCTATATATATGTATTACCAAGCACTATGCATTGCATGCTTTGTGGGAACTAGAGTAGGGGTCAGAGCTTGGAGAAAGCAGCGATGCAATGCTGTGATCCAGGAAGTAAGAGTCAATGTTTTCTATATAGGGGATGGGAAGAAGGAGATATTGTTTTTCACGTGGTTCTATCAGCCATACACCGTGAAATATCACCTGATTATTTCATACCTGGTAATTCTTGCTAATACCTAGTCTCTCAATAGGGCTGGGTCATCCATCCTTTAAGAGGAGGACAGAACCCAGAACCAAAAGAGAAATGTTCATCTTTAAAGTTACAAAACAAGCTCTAAAAGCCCAACTCAGAAACAGACTTTCACTTGGGAGAGTCCATCTTTGTTCTGTCTGAAATGAAAGAATTGATGTAGCCTAAGGAGCCAAGGTGAAGAACTAGAACATAGAGACTATAAAAGATAATGAGAGCACATGGTAGAGAGCCAGATAGGACAAAATAGAGTTTCACCACCCAGCTGGGAGGAGAAAAAGCCCTTCTTGGACAGGGAAAGATGCTGGGGAGGAGCTAGAAAGGATTGAGACATTAGTACAGAGCCTGTTCCCTTCCTCCAATTCAGGATTAAAATTTCAAAGAATAGATAGAGACTCTTAAATGGGTTTGTGAATCTCATATCAGAAGATTTGAGAGGAAATTGCCCTACATCAATTACCAAGATAGGGGTGGGCCCACAAAGGGGAGGATGGAGACACTAAGAAAAAGTCCTGGTTGCTCCTCCATTTGGACAGAGTTACCTACAGAACATATCATCATTATCATCACCATCATCATCATCATCATCATCATCACCATCATCATCATCATCATCATCATCTTGCTCTGTCTTGTCTTCCTCTACCCTGCTCTGAAATGTTGGTTATTTCGAGGGAATCACTTGTTCTGGTCTTATTTTTCTATGAAAATGTACTTCACCTAGAGCAATTGTTCCAGTTTCTCTCCAGCTCCTCCTTATTCTCCTCCATGGTAAGAAATGTGGCTTATTTGACAGAAGAGCTTGAGAGACGGACAAAGCTCTGTACTTCTGGCTTTTCTCTCCAGAAACTCTGCCTATGGACCAACTTATGTGATCTGTGGAAGTGGTGGAGGAGAGAGAGGTATGTGCATATGAATATTCTCCCAGGCTTAAGAGCCAGAATCAAGCTCATCATTATCATAATGATAATTAGCATTTTGCTTACAGTGAATCATTTAAGATTTGACGTTGCTATCTCTTAGGGTGTCTTCATATTCAGAAACAATGTAGTTTTGTAAATGTACATATGGTCAAACACTATTGCTTGTTCATGAGGACTATTGCATTTTGGATTGTATTGGATTGTATTGTCTAGTGAGTGAATGCTTAATGATGCCATACACTTAATGGCAAACCAAATGTGTCTAATAAAAGCTGAGTGCTCTGTTGTGTTTACTTGGCAGCACACAGTGGCAGAAACCACATAAAACAAGTGAACAAGCAGTTTTTAACTTTGGTTTTGTTGCCAGATTTTACTACCATCAGCACTTTTTCAAATACATTTTTGAAAACCTAGATTGTATACTATTGCTAGTTTTCTATACAGTCAGAAGCACCTACTGTTTCTGAATTAAAATCTGGCAGGTAAGAAATTTCAAAATTTACAGATATTTGTACCAAAGATCTTCAGAGACATAGGATGCTGTAAATTACAAATGCTTACAAAACCATTTTTGCTTGTTCTGGGAGACAACAGCCTGCTGTGGTATTCTTAACTTGTTTGTCAAGACACAATTAAGGAGATATATACCATCTTGATATTTCCAACTGAGAATAGCCGAGGAAACTGCAGACAGATGGCCCAGGTGCAGCACCCCAAAGAGCTGTATATGATGCTTTGCAATTAAGGAAAATATTACCTCATGGAGTACCATTTGGAGCTGTGTTTTTCAATAAGTCAAAAGGTTTAAATATGTTTGCTCTAGCACACATTTCAATGTGAAGATTCTCTGTCTTGCACTGAAGTCATGTAATTTAAGCTGCAGGGTTCCTCGAAACAGATATTTCACAAAAGCAATAGGGATGTCTGACTGATTTCCCATTTTTCACAGCAGAAAGATCCAAGAAACCTAGTTTCTGTGATGGTGTTTTTCCTGGCATCTGTAGTTGACAATGATAGTAAAAATGAAACTCAGAGAGCCTCCAATCCAAGTTCAAAGATTCATGATTGATAGTGTTTTCTAACTATCACTGTAGGATACTATGTGTAGAATATATATGTTTTAGCCCCATTTTGGAAGGAGTGGAGTTAGAAAGTTTAATTTAATTTTTTTTTTCTATTATACTTTAAGTTCTAGGGTACATGTGCACAACGTGCAGGTTTGTTACATATGTATACATGTGCTATGTTAGTGTGCTGCACCCATTAACTCGTCATTTACATTAGGTATATCTCCTAATGCTATCCCTCCCCCTTCCCCCACCCCACAACAGGCCCCAGTATGTGATGTTCCCCTTCCTGTGTCCAAGTGTTCTCATTGTTCAATTCCCACCTATGAGTGAGAACATGTGGTGTTTGGTTTTTTGTCCTTGCAATAGTTTGCTGAGAATGATGGTTTCCAGCTTCTTTAAGGCAAAGGCAATACCCAAATCCCAAACTCTTAATATCTAAGGCTCAACTCACATTGGTTGTGCAAAGTGCAATGGAAATATTAAGGTTATATAATTAATTTGATCTTTGTAGGCAACTAATAATTTTGTTTTTTGCTCATTCAGTCTATTTAACACACCTTATGTTAAATTAATTGAGTATTAAAGGCTATATCTACACAATAAAAAGCCACTGTACTTAAACCTTAATAATAAAAAACTAAAACATAGAGAAATTTGGTTGATTCATGATCTTAAGATGTTTACCTTAATTTTCTATGAATTAATTCCATTAATTATTAATTAAAATAATTTCCATTAATTTGGCCTCCATGTTAAAATGTTGGGGTAAACAACTGCTTTTCTTTTTCCTTTATACTTTGTGACTCATAGTGTCAACAATATATTAAGTCACAGCACGGAGCTAGAGATCTGTAGTTATATCTTTATTTGTGCTTTGTGTTGACCGGGTGACTCCCTCCTTTCTCAGTCTCATGTCACCATGCTCTTCTTTGTTATTCTTCTCCTGCTTCTCTGAATATTATTTCTCAAGAGACCAGTTTCTGAACCACACAACTTGTATTCAAATCCTGCTTCTGCCACTTCGTGTGCTTCCATTTCCCTACCTATAGTTCATGCTTGCTGTGAGGATTAAAGAGGCCCATGACTGTAAAGGACTGGCAAACATACCTGGCACATGGTAAGTGTTCAGTATGTTAGCAACTTTCATCACAGTCTATATAATCATCATCAAGTTGCTGCTCTGCGTTCTTTTCCTTTGCCCTCCTTTCAAATGTAGGCTATTGGAAGACTATTGATTCTGGCCTCATGTTTCCATGTGAAGGCACTTCACTTAGAGTAATGCTTCTAGTTTCTCTCCCCAGGGAGGGAAGAGTGGTTTATTTCATTGGCGAGCTTGGAAGAGAGAACCTCTTTTTTTCTAAAAGGCATGTATGCCAACAGCTTATGCTCTGATTCACTCTCCCTCTAAGCCAGGGGCAAATAAATATGTCTAATTACTGGGTAAAAGGCTAATATTATCTTTTAGCCTCAGAAATAGAGCCATTTTCAAGTCATTTTAGAAGTTCAAAAAGGAAAAAAAAAAGATGTACCGCCATGTTTTCCATTTAGCTTTACCAGTAGAAAAAGTAATGTTTCCAACTTTGTCTGACTCTTGTGCCCAGTTCCACACTGGTTACAAACTTTGCAGGGAAAGAGGAGTGTTTTACACTGATTTTCTAGGGCCTCAGCATTCACGTGTACCACAATACTATCCTTGCTTCTGCATGCGCAATCTGCCTCCTCAAATTCCCTCTCTCATTCAATGACACACTTGCATATCCACTTCTAGGGCAGACCTGTCCTGGTATCTCAAACACTGTCCAAAACTGAACGCATATCTTTGTTCCAACTATGATCCTCTTTATTTCCAGCCTCAGTGACTTTGCTGTTCATCTTGTCTCCAAAGCCAAAACCCAAGAGTTTTCCTTGATATATTTCTTTTGCTCAACTCACATGTTCAGTTCTAGCTCCCTTGTATGCCCTATATTCTTCCTGTTCTTCTCCATTTACCTTTCTGTGTCCTTATTTGTGGTCTCTCCTCAGAGCTCAGGCCTAACAACCTCCTGTACTTTTGCCCTACCACCAGCTTTTCCCCGTCTTCTCATTCTCCAACTGCTATTGGGGTTATCTTTCTAAAACCACAACAACAAAAACCAGTGTCACGTCCTTTGTGGGTAAAGTCTGATCTCCTCAGAGTAGCAGCTTCCATTATTTGTGCCCTAACTCTCCATCCTGATCCTCATGACCAGTCTCCTCCACTACTAGCATGCCCTATGTCTTGGCCACACTACACTCTTACGAGAGTGCTGAGATTCATTCAAGGGGCTTATTTGGAGGTTGAAGCAGAAAAAATAATTTATGTGATCAAGTAAAAATTAATTTTACCATGACTAAAAATTCCATCTTACCTAATGTGAATAAAAACCTTTGAGTACTTCAAATACACATTCAAATAATCTGAATAATTTAAAAGTAACCGTGGCTAAATCAAATGAGCCTGTTGAGCAATACTTTCCTTTGTAGCACATCAATATTAACTGCTCTATTGTCTGTGAAAAGAAGTCCAACGGATCACCTCTCCAGTCTCATGTCACACAATCTTCAATGTTGGGCTCGCTTGGCTCAAAACAATGGCTTGGGCCTTGGATGTTGTATGGCTGTTCCTGTCCCATGAAAGCTTCACCCTCATTGTCCTCTTAACCTGCTGGTCTCAAGTCAGACATCACTTCCTTCAAAGAGCCTTTTCTGACTCTTCCATCCCCTAACACGTCTCCCCACACACTGGGCTCTATGAGGACATTTCCTGAACCTTCTTTCCCTTGCCTCTTTACCTCACCTGGATGCTCCTTCCAGGCTCATTTAGTCAGGCACTATGTTGTGTTGAGCAGTAAATATCTATTACTTATCATCAGGCTGACCTGTAGTAGGTGTCTAGTAACTGCTTATTAAATAATGGATAAAGTGCTTATGTTATACCACACTTCATTATACAAAAGATAGAAGAATAAGATTGGATAAAGTAAAATGGTACTTTTACAAAGTAAATGGTATTGACTTTTAGAAGCTTATGACATACACCGAGGAACAAAATTAAGTGGGAAAGATCAGTTATTTTAATGGTTTTTTTCTTAGAATAATAAATGTCCTTTGGGTATATACCCAGCAATGGGATGGCTGGGTCATGTACCCTATCACTTAAATTATAATTAAAAAAAAAAAGTCAACAATCATTTTTCAAAATACATTTTAATGCAGCAAAAAATTGAACAGTTACATGTATTAATTATAGAGAATTCGAAGGAAAGTCAATTCTTGTGTTTTCGACAGTTCTAAAATTGTTTATTGCCTTTAAGACTCCCAAGCAAGAAAAACTGACCATCCCCTTCCACACTTGTATTTCTCATTTCCTTAATTAAATGTGAGCTGCACAAGCTTGTTAAAGCTAGTTTATGTGCAGTGGGTTTGCATTACATTAACTTAGACAATAGCCGTTAATAATTTTTCCTGTGCTCTTAAAATTTCACTGTTACAAATACCCATAAATAATGTCACCCTGTTTTGGAACAAGAGTTTGTGAAACACGTCATCTTGAAGCTAATCAGCTCAGGCTGCTGTCACTAATTCCAGGCTTCACTTCTTAACAGCTTGATAAAGCCCTGGCTGTGAGTCTACCTCTGGTTCAGCACATGATTAGGGCAATGGCATTGATTTTATCCACACCAAAAAGTCAGCTTTGAGTCATTTCACTTTTTGAACAGAACATCGTGAGCACTTTCCACCAAAACTTAATTAGTCATATTTTTAATCATTGCCTTGTTTCAACATGCACAGCAGACTGTTCTAGGAAAAACAGTAGGTTAGTCAGATGGCTAATAAAACTCCAGGGGTAAATTGCTGCGTTTACTTCTTGCTGCTTGGGCATTACAGTCAGACGTTCCTGGGTCTTCAGACATGACTCAGAGACTGCAAATGTCCAGGCACATTCATAGACAACTCACCAAGGACCATTGACACACACACACACAAACTTATGGGCTCTAAATGAGCTTTAAGAATTGGGGGAAATCAGTTGCAAAGCCGTTATAACTGATGTCAGCATGATTGCCTTGTGCTGGTTGTGAGTCAGGGAAAAGAAGACCTGCCATATCTACCAAATGTGTGGCCCCTTGAGGTTTGTGCCTGGACTCGCAACCATCACTTTACGTTAATTCATCATGTCTATTTAAGAGTACTAAACATAACCAACTCAGAAAGTGGAAGTCCAAACAACACCTAAATGTTGCTGACCAATAATTTTTTCTTTATAAGCATGTCTCCAACTTGTCAGGGTTGACAGTTGATTTTCTGTCTTCTCACAGCTTCAGTAAAGGCAGCATTTCTTTTACAAGATATGTGATGAGATAGTAAAGAAAGAAGAAAATGGGAAGATTCTGAATATTTATTAAACTAACACAATCTGTAAGTTAAAAATGCATATATAGAGCATATGACAATAATTTCCTTCAAGAAAACTATCGTAGAACCTAGTAGGCAAACTATTGTATGACAAACAGGTCCTTTGTTATTTAGTAATAACAGTGTTTCTCAAATGTCTCCAAATGTCTGACTTAAATGGTACTGACTTAAATGAGTCTGGAGAGAGCACACTAGCAAGGTAAAAAAGAAACTAAAAGAGAGTGCATCAAGTGTCCTAACAGAGGTAAGTAAAAGGTGCTATGGGAGTTATGGTTAAGAGATGGATAAGTTAGTAAAGGCTATTTAAAGGAAGTGATGTCTAACTCGACTACAAGATAAAGAGGACTGTAAGGGTGAAAATGTCAGGAAAAAGGCCCATGCCATGCCTAGAGCCTAAAAGACTGTGTTTTGAGCCTGATATGCCCAAGTTTCTCAAATAAGGTTGAAAAATGCCCACTAATTATAATGGTCAATTATATAGCAGAGGGAACAGTATGTATAACTGTTATAATTTGGATTTAGTTTGAATATTCATGGCTAAAATTAACTGCCGGCCAGCCACGGTGGCTCACGCCTATAATCCCAGCACTTTGGGAGGCCGAGGCGGACGGATCACTTGAGGTCAGGAGTTTGAGAGCAGCCTAGCCAACATGGTGAAACCCCACTTCTACTAAAAAATACAAAAAATTAGCCAGACGTGGTGGTAGGCACCTGTAATCCCAGCCACTCGGGAGGCTGAGGCAGGAGAATCGCTTGAAACCCAGGAGGTGGAGGTTGCAGTGAGCCAAGATCACATCACTCCAGCCTGGGCGACAGAGTGAAACTGTGTCTTAAAAAAATAAATAAAATAAAGTCAACTGCCATCTACACCCACTCTGGAGCCTTGTTTTGGCATTATCCTGATGCACATCCCCCCGGGCTCCATTGGAGAAATGCGTCTTTTTAATTCTTTGGTGTGTTACATCCCACTGGACAGCAAATAAGGAAACCTTGGTTAAACTGAAATTGTTTCTAAAGCAATGCATTATTGGCAGGCTCCAGGATATTGCCTTCCTCTGCCCACCCCCAACCCCCACCCACATGCACAAGATTTTCCAATTTTCCAAAATCCAGTCATTCTAAAGTTTTGCAAAATACTAAACATTTTTTAAATCCTCCATCTTAAGATAAGATCATGTATACCGAGTGCTTTTTTCTTTGACATAACTGTAAATTGGCATTACAGAACTAGACGTCTATTTCATTTCTGTCTAACTTTTCAACTAACATTGAAGCACAGTCCCTTTACGGCAGATCTATAATTGCTTATAATTTGATGTATTTGTCTCTCTTCTGTTAGACCATCAGCTCAGTCTTTATATTTCTCATGCATAATAAAATTGCTTACAAACAACAAGCAATAAATGAATTATTGTTGATTGAAAAGACATATGAGATAACCATAATAGGTTTTATTCAGAGCCTAAAGTTGGAAACCGGCTTTCTAGCCAGAAAGGACAGAAAAGCACTGAGAAAAACAGATATCTTTACACCTTCGTTTTGAATCTTGGCATAAAAAGAAAATGGTTCTTAAAGCAAAAGGATGCCAGACTATTCCAAATATTTTAACACTAGACCCCAAAGCAAAACTAAGAAGATTTGTAATGGGGCATAAAGAATCCTGCCAGTGATGCAAACACTATTAAAATTAGATCGTAAAAGCGAAAAGTTTGGACATCTGTATTACCTAAGCAAAGATTATTTATGCCAAGAAAATTACAGTATGTTTCTAATAAATACATTTCAGAGTTGCGTGTATGTTTGTGTGAGTATGTGTGATTAGTATTGCTACTTTAAATATATACCTATGTCTCATGAAGACAGAAATCACTATTAAGCTTGAATTAAAAAGTAGCCTGCTAATAACAATCAAAACTTGCATTTATGAGAGAGCTTACAACATACCTGGTAGTATTCTAAAGCTTTACATTTATTAACTCAACGTGCTACAAAAACTGTATGAATTAAGTACCTTTCAAATCTTTACCAATGAAGAAACAAAAGTATAGGAGATGAGGTAGCTTGCTCAAGTCGCACAGCGAATGTGTAACTCAGTGAGAATCTCACCTAGCCGGTCTGAGTCCAGTGTTCTCACCCAACCTCTATGTTATAACGCCCTAAAAGAAAAAGAAGTGATTTTTGAGAAAAAGAGTGATTTTTGAAATCAATAGTTTTTAAGTTATCTGTATTATTATGTAATAATTTTGCAGCATTTTAATAGATGGTTGGATGGATGGTGTAATGTTTGATTAATAAGGAGATATGTGGGAGAAAATATTATAAATATGTCCATTTATTTCATTTAAAATAGTTTAAATTGAAATTTAATTTTAAAATTAAACTTAGTAAGATATTTTTTAAAAGAAACCAATTTGGAAAGAAATTTTTCTTTTTTTATATTTTGATATTTAGCAAAACAATAAATAACTATAATTTGAATAATGGTGTAAGAAAACAAGACAATTCTGAGCTGCCTTCTCCTTTCCTACCTCTGAGACCACTCAGGTGACCACCTGAAAATCATTTAATTGTTCTGTTTTTGCACTATTTCTATGTTTCTGATGCTATTTTATTATCTTTTCTATTCCTGACATCATCTACTGATTTTCTACCATGTAAAACACATCTCATGATTTGTGAGCTTTCAATATTGCTATTGAGAAGTTCAATAACATTCTGACTTCTGAGGTTTCATATTTTTCTTTTCTGTATCTCTTTCTCTCTCTCTCTCTCAATCAATCTCTCTCTCTCTCTCTCCCTTGTTCTATGAAAGCTTTTTACAACATTCTTTTTTTCCCCAGGATTTTAAAACTTTACGAAGATGTCACCCTGTGTGGGTCTTTTTGCAACGGCACTCCACAGACCATTTCAAAATGAAAAACATGTTCTTCAGTTCTAGGAAGTTTTCTTATAGTATTTCTTTGATAATTTCCTCCTTTCCATTGTGTTCATTCTTTCATTTGAAAGTGCTCCCATTTAAACATTCAGCCTTATAGGCTCATTCTCTAATACTCTTATCTTCCTCCTCCTGTTTTTCAACTCCTTGCCTTTATAGTCTACATTATAGAAGATTTTCTCAATTTTTGCTTTCAGACTTTCTATTCATTGCATTGATGAATGCATTATCTTCTTTTATCACTTTAAAAATCACTTTTTTTTTTGCTTTCACTTTTAGTTTCATTCTGCTACTTGCATTATCTTTCTTTTTCTTAAGGCTCATCTTTCTGATTGTTCTGATTCCCAGCTTTCCAATAAGAGCCTCTCCTCAGATTCCTGGTGTCATTGACTATTCACAATTTACATTTCATAGTGAGATGCTAAAACTCAATTGGAAGCTCTTTGGCTTGTCAATAAGTAGGTTTCACTAAAGTGTTATCAGATTAAAATCTCACTCTTGGTAGGGACTCCGAAATATCAGTATCATCAAGTCTTTTTCTTTACGTTAATCTAACTCTCCAGAGAAATATTACCCCATCTCCTGCCTAAGGGATGGGATTGGAGTGGGTAAAGGGTTGGTAGGTGGCTCTGCCTATTGTTTCTCTAATTCTTTTCTTTTTTTTTCCTGCTGGTCCGGTCCACACTCAGAATTGTCCTCAGCTGTGTCTAGCGTCTCCTCATTCTAGACCCTGTCTTACTCATTATTTTTCTGGAAAATAAATCTCCATTCTCCCACCAGAAAAATATATGTGTATGTGGAAAAGTCAGGGGGCAAGTGGAGCTTAGTTGGGAGTGATCATTGCTGGTTGTGCCAGATACTGGGGAAAATTTTCAGGTTTAGATCTCGTGTACCCCATAGATGTATGCACCTACTATGTACCCACAAAAATTAAAAAGTAGTTTTAAAAACCCAGATTTACATGTTCTTTATACAGACTCTTAATCTTCTCATTTTCCTTCTTACCTGTCAAACCTATGCTTTCAGAGGAATCTCGTCCCTGAAATTCCAGAGCTTTTTCTGGGGTCCTGATAGGTAAATCATTCTGTTTCTTGTTGGCTTCCCCAAGCCATTTACCACACAACTTTCTTGGAGGAGGCAGGGCGAATACAGCACACACACAGAAAATTATGGATACAGGAACTATTATTTTTTAAAAAAATAAACATGTACCTGCCTCTCAGCCTAATAAACAGAGCATTACTGATGCTTTTTGAAGCTTTCCTTGGAGAGTCCCTTCCCAGTCACTTCCCCTTCTTCTGTTCTGAGTATAACTATCATGTCAATGGCTTGCGCTCATCATGACCTTGCTTCTTCATATAGTGTCTCTGCATACACTATACATGTTACTGCTAAATAACATACTTTTTAATTCTACTTAATTTTTAACAGTATATATTATATATATAAATATATATTACATATAAACATTATATAGTGTTTATATATAATATTATATATATTGTGTTTATATATATAATATTATATGTATAGTGTTGGCTGGGCACAGTGGCTCATGCCTGTAATCTCTTGGCACATTGGGAGGCCAAGGCAGTCACCTGAGGTCAAGAGTTCGAGACCAGCCTGGCCAACATGGTGAAACTCCGTCTCTACTAAAATTACAAATATTAGCCAGGCAAGGTGGCACATGCCTGTAATCCCAGGTACTAGGTGGGGCTGAGGCAGGAGAATCTCTTGAGCCTAGGAGGCAGAGGTTGCAGTGAGCTGAGATGACACCATTGCACTCCAGCCTGGGTGACAAGAGTGAAACTTTGTCTCAAAAAAAAAAGAAATATGTTATTCATATATATATATATATAAATGGAATTATGCCATTTATATTTGGGAGTTCATTTATTTGTTCTTTTGACTGTTGATGCAAAATTGAGTTGATCCAGTATTTGCTGGCATGTCTTCTGGCGCACACTTGCAAGAATTTTTCCGAAGAATTAGACATAATATTATAGGACTGTGTGAATTTGTACCTTCAGCTTGATTAGGCAATTCCAAATTGTTGTCCAGGGGTTGTACCAATTTACATTCCCCCAAAATACATTCACTTCCCAGTGTTCTTCATCCTCTCCAATGTTAATGTTGCCACACTTGCTTTGCAACTTCCTAAATTTGGTTGACATCTCTCATATGTTGTGTGTGGTTCTTTTTTGTCTTTGGTGAATTTCTTTTTTCTTTTTTTTTTTTTTTTTTTTTTTTTTTTTTTTGAGACGGAGTCTCTCTGTGTCGCCCAGGCTGGAGTGCAGTGGCGCGATCTCAGCTAACTGCAAGCTCCGCCTCCTGGGTTCATGCCATTCTCCTGCCTCAGCCTCCAGAGTAGCTGGGACTACAGGTGCCCGCCACCACACCCGGCTATTTTTTGTGTTTTTTTTAGTATTTTTTGTAGAGACGGGGTTTCACCGTGTTAACCAGGACGGTCTCAATCTCCTAACCTCGTGATCCGCCTGCCTCGGCCTCCCAAAGTGATGAGATTACAAGTGTGAGCCACCGTGCCCAGCCTGGCGAATTTCTACTTTACTTATTTTGCTCTGCTGTCATTTTAATGGGCTTTCAGAAGGAAACAGAGGTAAATGAATGCAAACAACCTATCATATTTAACTGGAAGATCCACATAGGAGTCTTTATTCCTTATTTCAGAAAAGTAAAATAACTTACAAGAAAGGGAGAATAACTTTTTATTTACCTCGTTGCTCTCGAGCAAAGATAATTTATAACATTAAGCCTTCGTGGGAGCTATTCAAATCAATAGTTTTAAAGTTATAAACTGATAAAGCCTATTAGGAGTGTTGGTATTAGGAATTACCTATTAGGTGGTAATTCAAAGAAGGTAAGAATTACAAAGACTTCTCAGCAGCCCCTTTGAATTGCTGCTGTGCCCAAAATATTGGAAGGAAAACATGTGGGGTTTTTTTTAAGTTAATAGATAAATAACAGTTTGCTTTCCTCATGTTTGTGCCGTATTGCCTTCTCCTGTTCCGAGGAAAATGTCTCTACAGCTTTTTGCATATTCCTTCCAAATGATTGAATAGCAGTTTTGTGTCTTCTCTTTTATTACTAACCAAGCTTTTCCTCATTAATATCTATCTCTCTTTTACATCTAGGCTACTCATTTTTACTGCTATATAATTTTCTTTGTATAAATATCTCACAATTTTATTTGTTCTTTCTACTGTTGATAAGTAATTGAGATGATCCATTTTTTGCTGGCAAACAACAACTTAAATACTAAAATAGACCCTAGATTTAGGGCCATGATATTCAAATAATAAGAAAAATGTATTAGCTCAAGTAACTAAATACTCCAGATGTAGCTTTGTGTTCTAAGGCTATTCATTTTTATATAGCTTTGAGTCCTAATTCAGTAGTTCAAATCATGTCAGTGGGAACCCAAATTTTCTCCTCTCCATTCTTTTTCTGCCATGTTGGTGTCAACCTCAGGTTTTATCAAATGCTTTTTCTTGCACTCACACCTGGACTGGCTCTTGGGGTAGCACAATAGCTTCCAGTTCCAGAGCTCACGTCCTGAAATCAGACCATCCAGGAGAATATTGGTCTTTTCAGCAAACATCTCCTAGTATCTCTTTAGATCTGAATGCATTACAGGTTTATCCCTGAACCAATAAAATTCTATGGTCAGGGGCTACGGGCAATGCTGATTGACTAAAGCTGGTAAGAATCCATTTGAGCTGGGAATGAGTGTCACCCAAACCACAGGAATGAGAATGAGAAAGGTAATTTTCCCAAAGGATATTCAAAATTCTATTAGGAAGAGGAATTCTGGACACGCAAAAAGCAACAAATTTCTATTGACTTTAAATCTTCTCATGTGGATACTTGATATATCAAAATGATGAGCCTTTACTGGATCTTTCCTAAATATTATCTTCCATAAATCTGAATATCAGTGGAACCCTAGAAAGGAAGGACAATGGAAAATTTGAACACACATAGCTAATTTTGAATGCCATCTGACCACTTGTTCTTTAAGTATCTAGAGCCAACTTTATAGCCTTATACTCTCTCTCATCTTTCCAAATAGCATTCATAAACTTCCTTCACACATTTCTAAGATATATGCCAGTGGTGACATCTTTATTAAATAGTTACTTCAATTTGGGGTATCGTTTCATATCATTTAAGTCAATTTTCTCTTCTAGGTTAGTTCACTCCATAAAGAGTTTCATTTAAAAAGAGATTATTTATTATTTGTTCTTAAAAAGGGCATTATGCTCAGTGAAATAAGCCAGTCATAAAAGACAAAAACTGTATGATTCCCTTTATATGAAGTATCTAGAGCAGTCAACTCATAGAAACAGAAAGTTGAATGGTGGTTGCCAGGAATTTGGGGGAGGAAAACTGCTGAGGAATTGTTTAATGGATGGAGTTTTACTTTTACAAAATGGAAAAGTTCTGGTGATTTATTTCACAACAATATGAATATACTTAACACTACTCAACTGTACACTCAAGAATGCTTTTGTTGGTAAACTTTGTTATGTTTATTTTGCTATAATTTTTTAAAAAGAGATTGTTTCACTAAAAAGAATTAAGCATTGAGAAATTGTGTCCAAAATTAGACAATAAATATATTCTTAAGAAAGTAAAACAATGATTATTCCTTTCTTTGAGCTACTAGAGCAGTGCAACAGACCAAAAAAAAAATGGACAAGACAGAAGAATCTTTTTCTTTTTTTACATATGCAGAACATGCAGGTTTGTTACATAGGTATACATGTGCCATGGTGGTTTGCTGCCCCTATTGACACACCCTCTAAGTTCCCTCCCCTCACCCCCACCCACCACCACCCAACAGGCCCTGGTGTGTGTTGTTCCACTCTCCGGGTCCATGTAGTCCAATGTTCAACTCCCACTTATGAGTGAGATCCTGTGGTGTTTGGTTTTCTGTTCTGGTGTTAGTTTGCTGAGGATGATGACTTCCAGATTCATTCATGTCCCTGCAAAGGACGTGAATTCATTTCTTTTTACGGCTGCATAGTATTCCATGGTGTATATGTACCACATTTTCTTTATCCAGTCTGTCACTGATGGTCATTTGGGTTGGTTCCAGGTCTTTGCTATTGTAAATAGTGCTGCAATTAACATACACATGCATGTGTCTTTATAGTAGAATGATTTATATTCCTTTGGGTATATACCCAGTAATGGGATTGCTGGGTCAAATGGTATTTCTGGTTCTAGATCCTTGAGGAATCACCATTCTGTCTTCCACAATGGTTGAACTAATTTGCATTCCCAGCAACACTGTAAAAGCATTCTTATTTCTTCACAGCCTTGCCAGCATTTATCATTTCCTGACTTTTTCATAATCACCATTCTGACTGGTGTGAGATGGTATCTCACTGTGGTTTTGATTTGAATTTCTCTGATGATGAGTGATGCTGAGCTTTTTTTCAGAAGCTTGTTGGCCACATAAATGTCTTCTTTTGAGAAGTGTCTGTTCATATCCTTCGCTCGCTTTTTGATGGGGTTGTTTGTTTTTTTTCTTGTAAATATGTTTAAGTTCCTCGTAAATTCTGGATATTAGACCTTTGTCAGATGGTAGATTGCAAACCTTTTCTTCCATTCTTTAGGTTGCCTGTTCACTCTGATGATAGTTTCTTTTGCTGCGAAGAAGCTCTTTAGTTTAATTAGATCCCATTTGTCAATTTTGACTTTTGTTGCAATTGTTTTGGAGTTTTTTGTCATGAAGTCTTTGCCCATGCCTATATCCTGAATGGTATTGCCTAAGTTTTCTTCCAGAGTTTTTATGGTTTGGGGTTTTACATTTAAGTCTTTAATCCATCTTGAGTTAATTTTTGTAAAAGGTGTAAGGAGGGGATCCAGTTTCAGTTTTCTGAATATGGCTAGCCGGTTTTCCCAACACCATTTACTGAATAAGAGATCCTTTCTCCATTGTTTGTTTTTGTCAGATTTGCTGAAGACAAGATGGTTATAGATGTGTGGTGGTATTTCTGAGGACTCTGTTCTGCTCCATTGGTCTATATATCTGTTTTGGTACCAGTACCATGCTGTTTTGCTTACTGTACACTTGTAGAATAGTTTGAAGTCAGGTAGCATGATGCCTCCAGCTTTGTTCTTTTTGCTTAGGATTGTCTTGGCTATATAGGGTCTTCTTTGATACGAAATTTAAAATAGTTTTTTCTAATTCTTGAAGAACGTCAAAGGTAGTTTGATGGGAATAGAATTGAATATATAAATTATTTTGGGCAATATGGCCATTTTCATAATATTGATTCTTCCTATCCATGAGCATGGAAGGCTTTTCTATTTATTTGTGCCCTCTGTTTTTTCCTTGAGCAGTGGTTTGTAGCTCTCCTTGAAGAGATCCTTCACATTCCTTGTTAGCTGTATTCCTAGGTATTTTATTCTCTTTGTAGCAATTGTGAATGGGAGTTCATTGATGATTTGGCTCTCTGCTTGACTATTGTTGGTGTAATTTTAAGCAACTTCAGCAAAGTCTCAGGATGCAAAATCAATATGAGAAGAATCTTGATTTAAAAGATCTTTTAAAATTGCAAATATTGATTTTCAGGCTCTAAATCTTAGGTGACGTTGGATTCAGACCAGAATCATATACAATTTAATTTGTCATTTGTTCATAGTGTAGACATGTTCAGAGAGAATCATGAAGGCCAGTGTGGAGATTTAGCAGCTGATCGCACCCAGCCGAGTGCTGTGCTCCTATTAAGAACAAAGTAACACCATTTGAAGAGGTGGGGGAAAAGGTGAAGCCAGAATCCAACCACTTCTCACTACCTTCACTGGTACCATCATGATCCAAGCCCCCATTGCATCTCATCTGGATTATTGTAACAATGTGATTGGTCTTCCTGCTTCAGCCTTTGACGCCCTAAAGTGTATTCTGTACAAGGAACCCATGAAAATCCTGGTAAATGTGAATCAGCTCATGTGACTCCTCCACTCAAAATCCTTCATGGCCTCGCATCTTAGAGTAAAAGCCAGTATCTTATCAGGACCTGCAGATTCCTATAGCATTTATCCCTCACTACCTCCTCAACATCACCTCCTCCTACTACTCTCCCCCTTGTTCATCCCTTCCAACCACCCTGGCTTTTTCACTATTTCTTGAATATAACTATGAGCTCATTATATAACTTTGTCATATAAATTAGGGTGCCTTGGTTTATAGTTGATTCCAAGACTGCAGTATAATCAGGTAAGGATAACATTAATGTGTGAGATAAGGCATCTATACAGATAACAATTGATTTGTGAAAATGTAACGCTTTATTTTAGAATAATAATAATTTTTAAGGTTTTTACCTTTGTTTTACAAACTAAATAAACAACATAGAATTAGATTTAAAGATATAAAAATATACCCAGATTTTCCTTAGCAGTTTTGTTTAAGTTTTAAACTTCATGTCTTGAAAAGTAGTGGAGGTAGGGATTGGGAAGGAGGCCTTAACATTTTAGATGTATACTTCTGTATTGTATGAATAAGGGAAAATATTAAAGAAAAATTATAACACTATTGCAATGAATTTGATGGGCTGACCTACACACACCCCTGCGTATGCATGCACCCACACATAAACTAAAGTCACTTACTGAATAAACACCGCAGATTAGGACAACTAAGGGGAAAGTCCATTTGAAGTTATGAGAAAAAAACAGACATTTTCAAGTGCTTTTCATGGTTAGAGACTGCACGGAAATTATTTTGATAAAGGTAAAATTTGAGAAATGGTAATTATTTCCATTTTGGAGATTTACCATGACTCACTCTACACCACAGCTATTCTCAATCATTGCTTAATTTTCCTCTGACTAGTTCACCAATCTAAGAAGTATTGTGTCTTTCTTCTCAAGGTCAGAAAGGACTATAATTTCTGGCTCGAGGAAACTGCATTTTAGCTTGGTGATGAAAATGTACTGTATCAGCAGGCTTTTCTGCTTCAGCTTGTTAGAGACCCAAGCAGTATCAAAAGCATTTCTATTTATTTGATCTAACTAAAAATAGACATTTACTCTTGGCTCTAATTTTTAATTTGCTTTTACCAGGAGGATTAGGGCTCCTGTTCTGTTGCTCCCCACTGCATGGTTTGAATCATCGACATGGAGTCTACCTGCTCTTCTTTCCAGAAAATTCCACCAATCAAAGTCAGTGCTATATTTCTTTTCTATATGATCTCTTGTCCCAAATTATGGGCATTGGTTTCAGGAATGGTGGTTGCCCATCTCTCCTTTCCTTTTACAGGAAATTGATGTTAAGTTATTTTCACAAAGATAGAAATGGTATTTGTGTTAGCCATAGAGATCCTCTGCTCTGATCTCCTTACCTGCTATGATAGAGGCACTTGGGCAGGCAACTTCCAGGTGCCAGCAATCGAGTACTGGGGCACTACTCAATTCAAGACTCCTCTGACAATTTTTGCTCCCCAACAGCCTAGTCAAGACTTTCTCAGAGCCTCACTGCAGTCTGAAACTCAGCCTACCCAAGCTTCTTTCCTTCCTTCTCTTCTGTCACAGGTGTCACAGCAGCATAATGGTCTGAAGGCTTCCTCTCCTCCTCCTCCTACTCCTCTTCCCTTCATCCTATAGCACTGATCAGCTCATAAGCACTTTGTAAATTGGGCAGTGAGGTTGGTTACCTTGACATCGTTTATATGCAGTGATTTATACACTATCTTTTCTAGTAGACTGGATAATCTTCAGTTGGATCCCTCAGCTCTGCTAGTACTCAAAGCCTTTTTCAGCTCTACTTTAAGAAAACTAAAAATGAGGTAACTATATGCAAAGTTCCTTCCCAAAGAGGCTCACCCTATCTTTGCCCTCCACATTTGAGGCAGATTTATTCTTCCTCCTGGGTCCACCTATACAGCAAATCCCTTGAACTCCACTTCTATCTCTAATATGTTGGCACCCACAGTTCACATTTACACTCCACTGGTTTTTGCACTTTGAATATCCCTAAAGCAGTTTCCAACCACACTGAATTGACTTGCTCTGTTCAGGTTGTTTGAGATACCATTTTTTTTTGTTCTGTGGTTACAAATTGAATAGGTATGCAGGTTTATTAAGCTATTGTCTTTCAGCTCCAAACTGGCCTGCATTTGTCTCCTAATGCTATGTAACAAATGACCACAAATTCTGTGGCATAAAATGTCATCCTTTGATTATTTCATATTTTCCATGGGTCAGGAGTTTGGACGGGGCTTAGGTGAATCCTTTGCTCAGGGTCTTGCAAAGCTGCAATCTTAGTGTAAGAACACTATGGTTCTTATTTGGAGCTCAAGAGTTCATTCGTGTTGTTGGCAGGTTGCAGCTGTAGAACTGAGGTCTCTAGTTTTTTGCTAGCTGTAGGAAGGGACGACTCAGCTCCTGCAGGCTGCCTGCAGTTCCCTGCTATGCGGTCCCTTTAGGCAGTTTGCAACATGGATGCTTGCTTTCTTCCAGGCCAACAGGACAGTGCCTCACTGACTTCCAGTCCCTCTCCTGTTGGCTGTGACTGAGTCTTAGAGAATTGTGATATAACCACTAGAGTGACTATCCCAGCACTATTTGCTGTATCATGTAACCTAATCAAGGAAGTGGCTGTCCCATCATATTCACAGGTTCCGCCCACACTCAAGGGTAGCAGTTGTCTACAAGGCAGGTACCCCAGGAAGTGAAAATCCCTAAGGTTGTCTTAGAATTCTACCTAACACACTGCCCTCTGGACTCTGCTTTATGATGTTGGGGCTGAAACTCGGTTAACCATGTTTCTTCTTGACCAGCTGGCTTCCTTGGAGTTTCTGCCAATGTTGGGCATAAAGGGTGATGGAAAGACTGGAGAAGAGAAGGGTCATTCCTTCCTGGTTATGCTGTTCCTATCAACACTGCTTCAGCAACAGCCCTTCCCTCTGGTAACAGTGGTTGGTTTCAATCTGTAGTTTTTTGGCAATCCCAGAAACAACCTCATTATGTCCCCTCAAAGGTCTAAAACCGTGTTCTATGAGACATCTCCAAGCACTTCATTTGGTCCCTTCCAGTTTCTAATAACCCCATTTTTGTTCCTTTTTCCCCAAAACCTAGGTTGGGAACAATGTTCTTCTGTTACTCCATTTGGATTATCTCAGTGTTTCATTTTTACTTTTACAGTAAAATGTACAAGTACTCCAATACTTGTTTAATCAATTGCTTATATTAGTTTCCTTCTGAAAAATAACTGATGTAGTTTCCATATTCATGACTTGACTCTGGTCACTGCAATATATTTTAAATAGTCTGCCCTACTGCCATTTTTTTCCTAAGGTCTCTTATTTTAGTGAAAGATACTGTTGAATACAGATTCTTCAGAAATGCATATATTGCGTTATAACAAAATGTTCTTAATCATCTAAATTTTTAATGACTACAGCTTCTTCTATCATATGTATGCACCATAATTTATTTATTCAGTCTGCCATTTTGGTTATTTTGAACATTTTGCTATTACATATAATCCCATGATAAACACCCATAGATGCAAATGTTTGCCCACACCACAGCTTCTTCCTTAGAATGAATTCTTAGAAGTGAAATTATGAGGCTAAAAGATAAAAGTTTTTTTTAAGTTTTGGATAACAAATTTTCTTTCTGAGAAGTTATAACAATTTAAACTCCACCAGCCATGAATGAGGATGTCTATTCCTCTATCCTCTATGCTCTCATCAACACATTACTATCTTTATCTGTTAAAATAGTTGACATTTTGATAGATGAAAAGTGGCATCTCATTTTAACTCATTTTTAATGTTCAGAAATCTTTGTATATGTGTGTTTGACATGTTCATTTCTTCTTTTGTGAATTGACTGCCATTGTGTCTTTTCTAATCACTCCTACCGGAAGTGATATTATGTTCCTTTCAGCATCAATAATACTTTATTTGCACTTGGCATTTACTATACTCTGCTACTACTCCACCACAGGTATGGGGACATTTTAGTGTTTCTTTTCTTTCTTTCTTTCTTTCTTTTTTCTTTTTGTCTTTTTTCTTTTTTATTTTTTATTTTTTGAGACAGAGTCTCGCTCTGTTACCCAGGCTGGAGTGCTGGAGTACAGTAGTGTGATCTTGGCTCACTGCAACCTTTGCCTTCGGGGTTAAAGCAATTCTCACGAGTAGCTGGGACTACAAGCCCATGCCACCACGCCTGGCTAAATTTTTGTATTTTTAGTAGAGACGAGGTTTCAACATGTTGGCCACACTGGTCTCGAACTCCTGACCTCAAGTGATCCACCTGCCTCCATTTTTCTGTTTCTTTTAATCATTATCACAATCTATTACTTTTCTCAAAAGCTTACTCTTCATATTGTTTACTCCATTTTACATCCTGCATAGAAATTCAACATCCTAGCAGAATATGTGCTATACCAGTAAACCCTCCCTATGTCAGGACAAACTTAAAAACTTGCAATGGGAATTAGACTGGAAGATCCCTTAGACTTTCTCCAGCTCTTATATTTTGTGTTTCTCTGGTCATATTTCAGGTCCTTCTCTGGCAAGCTGTATTCTTCAACCCATTTGATAGTTTCTGAATATAAACTATGCATAACTTTTAGAGATCTTCCCATTCCAATGAACTTGAGTGAGTACCTGTAAAACGGAAACACTCAGCCTTATAAATTAACCATTATAGAAGTTGATTTCCATGAGATGACAATATGTCAAATATTTAGTAATAACTCTCTGATGTTAAGATATATTCAAATATAGTATTCTACGAGTTTATTGACTTTAGATAAATTATTTAATATCTCCAAACCTCACATTTTCTGTATGAGAGAGGGGTATAACAATAAATAATTAATTTTAATTGAATAAACAAATAAAGCACTTTTAAGAATATTAAGTGATAAAATATATGTCAAGTCTTTAGCACAGTGTCTGACAGAATTCAACAAATATTTAGGGAGTTCCTATTATGTTTCAGGTACTCTTCTAGGTTATGGGAACATAAAAATCAATAAAGCATAGACTTTCTGCTTGATTACTGCCCTCATTGAGCTTAAATTCTAATCAAAGAGATGAGCAATTAACAAATAAATAATAAAATATGGAATGTATTTAATGGGGGTAAATAAAATGGAGAAAAATAAAGAGGAGGAGGGGGAAGTGCAGCCCAATGCAGTAGGGGAGGAGGAGCGATAATTTTACAAAGGGCCATCTGGAAACACCTAATCTAAAGGGCACATATGAATAGAAATCTGCAGATATTAGCCAGAAACGCAGAGAGAAATTGGCAAGTACAGTGTTCAGGTAGGGGAGGGCAGAGAAGGGCATACAAACCTTCTGATAAAAATGACAGAGACCACAACAAATAAGCAAATAAACAAGCAAACAGAAAAAGACAAGACAAATAGAGACTATGCAAGGAGAATAAAATTTCAAAGACAGAAACCTACCATTAATATTCTCTGAATGCTAACAAAAGAGATATGATAAAAGGGGTCATTCAGAGATTAAAAAGAGAGCTCTTAGATAATGTAACATGATAGACATTTTTAAAAATTAGTAGAAGGTTTGGAAGCTAAAACTGAAGCAATCTTCCAGAAACTGGATGAGAATGAGAGGTAGAGGAGATTGTCAGGGTAAAAACTATGCACCACTCCAGAGGTGATCTGTCCTCATTGACTTCAAAAGACAGAAATGTTGAGGGCTGCCATCCACAAGACGGCCTCTTGTTGAACCTTCTTTAAGTGGACAATAATTAGGTGAGCCTGCCCATTTTTTATCTGCCTATGACTTGCCTGGACCATGTCCTGATGGAAGTTTATGCTCCTCTTTATAAGGTGAGATGTTGATTCAGCTGACCACACTTATTTTATCCCATAGAAATATTCTACTTTGAGCTACTTCTGAGAGCTGAAGGTTGACCAATGTGAACTTAAAAGAGAAACTTCAGAGCAGCCCAGTTCCTTAACTATATTCTTGCTGGATGAACAACACCTGACTCATACCACATCCCTACCAAATGCCCCAATTTTGGTAAGCCCTATTCCCAAAGCCTTGTTCACTAACTTCCCCAGGAGATATTTTTGCAAGCGCTCCAGGAAACTAAAGTCAATAAATAGTGCAGGAATTTTGTTCCACTAAATCTCTTTGGGGAGTTTTCAATTCACACTAACAATATTGCCTTTTTCCATAACTTGGTTTATGCTTGCTACTTAATTTTTTATTAATCATTCTTCATATGTGATTATATTTAGAGAGTTGTTGATAAATTATAAAATATTTTAAACAACTTTTTTGAAAAAAATAAAATTGAAACAAAAATACTATCAAGGAAAAAGCAGATTCAAAAAATGAACCAACTAGAATTTTTGGAAATGAAGAAAAGAAGAGAGTAATTAAAATTAAAATTGGCAACTACATTGATTAACCAGCAGAAAAAAAAAGGACTTTTGAGAGTTCTACTTCTAGTATAACTGAATAAACTGTTAATAAATGACCTTCTGCAGATAGCACTTATATATCCTGGACAAAATATAATACCCAATGACCTGGCTGGGTGTGGTGGCTCACTTCTGTAATCCCAGCACTTTGGGAGACTGAGGCGGGCAGATCATGTGAGGCCAGCAATTGAGACCAGCTTGGTCAACATGGTGAAACCCCGTCTCTACTAAAAATACAAAAATTAGCCGGGTGTAGTGGCACATACCTGTAGTCCCAGCTACTCAGGAGCCTGAGGCACTAGAATTGCTTGAACCTGACAGGTGGAGGCTTCAGTAAGCTGAGATTGCACCACTGCACTCCAGCTTGGGCCACAGAGCAAGACTCTGCCAAAAAAAAAAAAAAAAAAAAAAATCAAAACCGATGACCTGAAGTATTTGGAGAATAAACAGAAGCAAGAATATTCTGGAGGAGAGAAGGAATCAGAATAGAATGAGATTACTGATGTATTTTTCTTTCAGCCTGTGGAAAGCTGCCATCACTGGGCAGCTAAAATGTTGAAATCCTACATAATATACAACAGGAAGTTCCAGAAAAAAAGAGTGGAGGGAAACAAAGTCACTGAAAAATAAGTAGAAAGACAGAAAACATGAAAGCCAAGGGTTAGGAATTCCAAATTCTGTGTGTAAACTGTTTTGTTCAAGTATCTGGCTACCCCTTGTATCATGTATGTGTAAGGAAGACTGTGAACATTCCAGATAAGAGGGGAAAAATTAAAATGATATTTTAGCTGCTTCCAAAGAACACAGTATGCAATTTTAGTCTGAACAAATTAATTGCCTACCAAAAAAGTATATATCAACTCTCTTCTTTAAAGGAACATGACAAAAAAAATTAACAATCTTCTCAAATTTTCCAGGATATAATCCAAAATTATTCAAAATATTGTTTTAAAAACAGTAAAATGTGACTCAGTATCAAGGGAAAAGGCAATCAATGGAGACCAATTCTGAGGCATAAGATCCAAATATAGGATTTAATAAACAAGTGTTTTAAGCAACTACCATAACTATCTCAATGAGGCAAAAGAAAATGTCCTCATAATGACCCAATTAAACTAAAAAGCTTCTGCCAGCAAAAAATAATAATAATAATAATCAGCAAACAGACAACCCAAGGATGGGACAAAATATTCACAAACTATGCAACCAGCAAAGAACTAATATCCAGAATCTATAAGAAACTCAAACAAATCAGCAAGAAAAATGCAAACAATCCCATCAAAAAGTGGGCTAAGGACATGAACAGACAATTCTCAAAAGAAGATATTCAAACAACCAACAAACATACGAAAAAATGCTCAGCATCACTAATGATCAGGGAAATGCAAATCAAAACCACAATGAGATACCACCTTACTCCTGCAAGGATAGCCATAATTAAATTAAAAAACAATAGATGTTGGCATGGGTATGGTGAAAAGGGAGCACTTTTACACTGCTGGTGGGAATGTAAACTGGTACAACCACTATGGAAAGCAGTGCGGAGATTCCTCAAAGAACTAAAAGGAGATCTGCCATTCAATCCAGCAATCCTACTACTGGGTATCCACCCAGAAGAAGAGAAGTCATTATATGAAAAAAACACATGCACACACATGTTTATAGCAGCGCAATTCACAATTGCAAAAGTATGGAACCAACCTAAGTGCCCATCAACCAACAAGTGAATAAAGAAAATGTGGTATATATACACTATGGAATACTACTCAGCCATAAAAAGGAATGAAATAAAGTTTTTTGAAACAGCTTGAATGGAGCTACAGGCCATTATTCTAAGTGAAGTAATTCAGGAATGGAAAACAACATCCCATATGTTCGCATTTATAAGTGGAAACTAAGCTATGAGGATGCAAAGGCATAAGAGTGATATAAGGGACTTCAGGGACTTGAGGGGAAAGAGAGGTGAGGGATAAAAGACTACATATTTGGGTATAGTGTACACTGCTCAGGTGTTGAGTGCACCAAAATCCCAGAAATCACCACTAAAACACTTTTCCATGTAACCAAAACCAACTTTATCCCAAAAACTATGGAAATAAAAACTAAAAAAAAAGAAAATATACTCACAATGAAATAAAATAAAGGAAATCTCAGTAAAAAACTAGAAAATATAAAAAGGAAACAAATGGAAATAACAGACCTAAATTAAATTTAAAATATCTATATTAAAGCATTCACAAGGTGATCCGAACAGAATAATGAAGAGGATAAACAGCCAAAGAGAAACAGAGGCAAAAAACAAAGCAAACAAATAGGAATAAATAACAAAATGATAGAGCTAAATCAATAGATGAGGCTTCTTCAGTACATTTTTTCAATATAGTTCCTCTGGACCTAAAGACCTGCAAAGTAAAGGGACCAGTTATTCACCACTCCCATCAACCCTTCTCCGTCAGAATGTTTCCCCTTGGCTCCGTCCTCTGAGCTAAGTGCTGGGTTCTGCTCTCTGAGTCATCCTTTCTTTTCCATAAGAAATGGCCTGAGGTTGCAACTTAGTAGCCTCTCAGTCTGCTTCGTGCACATAGAAAGTTGGGGAACCAAAGGCCTGTTTTTACTTTGCACTAGCTCTGTCTCTTCTAGTCTTCTTTGTCGGTTCCATCAATATAATCTCCATTAAAAACTTTGTGGATTTTCTATGAATTTCATTGGGATTCACCTATTAGATAAAAGAGCACTCATGATCTTTTTGAGACATGCTACTTTCTATCTTGGGTCAATGCTGTCAAGACAATTAAAAATCCTATTGTTTATCAGAGAGGGTCTATGAGATACACCCAAAAAACTTTAGAATATGAACAGTTCATTCTTTGGTTTACCTCCCTCTTCTCCTACTTCATCAGTGGCAAATAAAAACCCAAGTTGGCACTTTTTATATTTTTCATGCAAATCTCCCCAGAAAGATCTAGGAGATCATTGGGAACTCCTTCTACTTCCATCCTGCGGCAGATAACAATGTTACCCAACTTTTCACCATTACAAAATAAGACCCCTACCTTCTCATATTTTTCTCACTGTCCTTAAAGTCCTCACAATAATCTCTTTGAGGCCTTTCTGGTTTTACGGTTTCATGGAAGCTTTTTCCTGCTTTTACTTACCACCTAGATGCAAAGGCCATGCTTTAACTTCTTTTTATGGGGATACCCCCTTCCCATTACCAAATTCTCTGCCAGCTTTTTATTGCTGTATAAACTCCCCCAAAAATTAATGGCTTAATAAACAACCACTTTATTACATCTCACATTTTTATATGTCAGGAATTCAGACAAAACTCAGCTGTATGGCTCTTCTACTCCATGTAGTGTTGACTGGAGTCACTCAGTGGTTTTCAGCTGGTGATGCCAGTGAGCAGAGCCAGAGGACACAAGGCAGCTTCACTCACTTGGCAGAAATGACCTGGAGGATGGACTCAGCTGGAGCTCTCTTCTCTCCCATGTGGTCTTTCAAGCAGGATATTTGGATTTCTACATAGAAGGCCAAAACTCCAAGGGACCTGGGGGGGATGTTTCCAGCCTTCTTAAAGGCAAAGCTCAGAACCAGCTTTGGGTCACCTTTGTTGTGCTCTGTTGATCAGTCACAGACCAATCCAGATTCTAGGGTAGGAGAAACCGACCCCATCTCTTTGCAGGAGGACTATCAAAGAACTTTCAGCCCTTTTGAATCTGCTATACCAGGATAGAAGAAGATTTTCCTAATAAAAACAAATACAAAAATCCTAAAATCCATGGTGTAAAGCTGAAAACATTTCCTTTAAGGTCACGTAAAGACAAGGATGCCAGCTCTCACCATTCCTATTCATGATTTTACTGGAGTGTTAACCAGTACAGTAAGGCAAGAAAGAGTTCTTAAAAATCTGAACAAAATACTGCCTTTATTTGGAGATGGTATGGAAGAAGACAAAGTAATATTTAATAGATTATTAGATTTTTTTTAAGTTTACCAGGATTTTAGGATAGAATAACTGGTTTTAATATACTAGCAAAAATTGGTTAGAAAATATAATTTTAATGATATAATTTACAACCACAAGAAAAAATATTAAGTACCAGAAAACAAACCTAACAAAGCACAGATATGCCCATTATAAAGAAAATTAGAAAATGTTGTTGAAAGATATTAAAGAAAACCTAAATATATAGGGAGCAATACAACATTTTTTAATAAGAGGATTCAATATTCGAATAAAGTAAATTTTACCTAAATTCATCTGTAGATTTCATGTGATACTGATTAAAACCTCGAGAGAGTTTTCCAGGAAGTTAAGCAAGCTGATTCTAAAATTTATCTCAAATAGTAAAGGAACAGGAAAAGCCAAAACACTTGTTAAATAACAAGAAGGTGGATGGACTTGCCCTGCTAGATATCAAGTTCTGTTATAAAACTGTAATAATTAAGATAGTTCAAGGATAGGCAAACAGCCCAGATTAAAGGAATATGGAAAGCAGAAACAGTCCCATAAAGAGAAATATACTTAATTTATGGAAGATCATGCACTTCAGATCAGTGTAGAGAGGATGGAACATTCAATAAAGGTTCTAGATTAATTAGTTATTACAGAGAAAAGAATAAAATTTAATCTATACTTCCCAACATGTACAGAAGTTAATTTATTGTAGATTAAAATATTTTATTTGAAAGGTAAAACTATAAAACTTTTAGAAGGTAATATAGAAAACTATCAGTAGGACCCTAGAGGAGTAAATGATTTCCTAAAGAAGACCAAACAAAGGCTAACTGTATTAGGATTCTCCAGAGAAACAGAAGCAATAGAATGTATGTATACATGGAAGATGATATAAGGAATTGCCTCACACAATTATGGAAACTGAAATATCCCAATATCTGCAATCTACATGCTGAAGTCTCAGAAGAGCTAATGGTGTAGTTTCAGTCCAAATTCCAGCAGGCTTAGAATTCAGAAAGAGCTCATGTTTCAGTTCAAGTCCAGGGAAGGAAAGAGCCAATGTCCCAGCTCAAGGCAGGCAGGCTGGAGGAGTTCTGTCTTATTCAAGGGAGGATCAGCGTTTTAGTTCAATTCAGGCTCTCAACTGACTGGATGAGGCCCATCCACATTAGGGAGGACAATTGTTTTGCTGAGCCTACCAATTCCAATGCTAACCTCATCCAGAAACACCCTCACAGACACACCCGGAATAATACTTGACCAAATGTCTGGGCACTTCATGACCCTCACGTTGACACATAAAATTAGCCATGACACTTACCATAAAGGAAACATTTGATAAGTTCAACCACATTGAAATTAAGAACTTCTGTTCATCCAAAGTTACCACTGACAATTTAAAAACAAGCCACAAAGGAGGAATGAACAACTGCAACATAAGTAACTGTCTTAGTCAGTGTGGGATGCTACAGTAGAATACCATACAGTGAGTGGCCTCACCTACAAACATTGATTTCCCACAGTTCCAGATGCTGAGATGCCCAAGAGCAAGGAGCCAGCAGATCCAGTCTCCAATGAGGGCCCACATCTTGGTTTTCAGACAGGCACCTTATTCTTACTCTTGTATCTGCACATGATGAAGAGAATGTGTTCTAGCCTCTTTCTCTTCCTATAAAGACACTAATCCATGATGGAGGCTTGACTCTCATGGTCTTACCTACACCTAATCACCTCCCAACGGCCCCACTTCCTAACACCATCCCAGTGGCAGCTAGGGCTTCAGCACATAAATTTTCGGGAGACAAAAACATGCAGTTTGTAACAGTAAATTAGAAAGGATTAATATCTAGACTATGTAAACAGCTCCTATAAATCAACCTGACTTGTAATCAAAGAAATAAGATTAAAATAAAAAAGAGATCACATTTCACACCCAAAATGATATAGAAGTTAAGAAGAAATCACTTGGGCATATAGTAAGGGCATGGGAGTCCTTGGTAAGGCTTTTCTCTTTAATGAAAAGCAGCGTTAAATCACTTTCTAACAAAGAGCAGCCTGTAAAGTCGAGCTGCAGACATTGATAAGCAAGCTGGGAGCTTGCACAGGTAAATGCTGACAGGAACTAGGGACTAGACATATTCAAGATGGCAGCTCCATCTTCCCTTCTCTTTGTAAGCCACCTGTACAGTAAAGAGCAGACAAAATGGCCTGATCAACTGGAAAGCCCATTTGCATAACAAGATTAGGATGAGGCAACCAGCCTTCCCCATGCTTCATGTAAACGTCATACCTGATGGAACCAATCTACATAAATCAGACACTGCCTTCAGCTTGCATATAAAATCTGCTGTGGTCTGCCACCTCCCCCGTTTTTCTGACGTCTGTCTCTCTCTCTCTCTTTCTCCCTCTCTCTCTCTTTCTATTGCAAGGAGTTGCTCTCCTCTCTCCTTTCTTCTGTCTATTAAACTTTCCATTCCTTAACCCACCCACATGTGTCCATGTCCTAAATTCTTTCTCGGCACGAGACAGCAAACCCCAGGGTATATACACCAGACAAGGTAGCATTTTCAAAAAGATTAGTAAGACAACATCAAGTGTTGGTAAGACTGTGAAGCAACTTTTCTACATACCAGTGGGGAGATAAATTGGTATAATTGCTTTAGAAAATTATTTGGCACTACCTAGTAAAGAAGAATGTGCATATGTGCCCTAGTAAAGAGGAATGTGCCCAGCAGGTCTACTCTTGGGCATATAACCTAAAATCTTAGAGCAACTCTCATCCTTGTGCAACAAGACCTGTACAAAAATATTCTTACCAGTAATATTTATAATAGCCAAATTCTGGGAACAGTCCAAATGCCCATCAGCATTAAAATGAATACATCAGTTATGGCATATACATATAGTGAAATACTATATGGCAGTGACAAACTATAGCCACATACATCACCATAATATGAGGCATGAGTCACTGAAGAATGCAATCATAATAGTAATAATAATGATAATAGTGAATATGTAAATTGCTTACTATTACCAAGCTCTTGGCTAAGTGCCATATATATAATTTAATCCCACAAGAATGCTATGAGCTGTGTACAGTTACTGTTAGCATTTTATGGATGAGGAAATTATGACTGAACAGAAGAAATAAATTTCCCAAGTTGATATAGCTTCCTACCAAGGTGATGAACTGGGATCTCAAGCCCAGAAAATTTGAATGCAGAGTCCACTGGGTGAAGTGAGGCATATTCAAAAATTGGCATAACCAAGCACTGTATTTGGGAATACACAAATACATGTTCATTGTGATATGAAGAAAACTATGGGAATTATTTACAGAAAATTACTCCTCTGAGTGCAATTGAGGGGGAGGACAATTTGATAATTTTCAAATTACCAGAAGTATTTTATTTCTCAGACTGAGTGGTGGGCATATGGTTGTTCATTTTATTATAATTATTTAATCTTTACCTATGCACTGCATATATATATATATATATGTGTGTGTGTGTGTGTGTGTGTATAGTATGTGAACATACTTCATGCTGTTGTCGTATATGCTTTTCTCTTTATCACCTACTTTGCTCTCAGATTTAAGCAAGATTTGTCCTTAACATAAACGCACAGTCTATAATAGTAACTAAGAAAGGATTAATAAAATATCTAGACTATGTAAACAATTCCTAAGAATCAACTTCACTTATAATCAAATAAATAAAATTACAATTAAAAATATCACATTTCACACCCACAAGATTGGTAAAACAACACCAAATGTTGGTAAGGGTATGCAGCAACTCTTCTACTCTTTGAAACTCAAAGCCAGGAGGAGACTTCTTTCTTATCACACCCCTTCTCTGTAGAAGTGATTTGGTGGGATCTTGTCCATAAATTAAGATAGGAAAAAACAGAACAAAATATGGAGGGAAGATTAATGAATACTTCTTTTTATTTTCTTTTATTTTTAATTGACAAATAATAATTGTATATACTTATGGGGTACAATGTGATGTTTTGGTACATGTATACATTGTTAAATGATTACACTCCATATGACCTCACATATTTATCATTTCTTTGTGATGAGAACGTTAAAAATCCACTTTTTTCAAAACACATTATGCAATGACAGAGGAAGGAAATATGAGTGAGGAGAAAAAAATTGATAAGGTAAGAGGAAAAGAGTAGAAGTGAAAGATAGAGCTGGAGATATAGTGACACAGGAGAGAGATCAAGGAAAAAAAGATTAGCCCGTGTTTTTCTGAGTACGCTGCATGGTTTATCTATGAAATGCTGAAAGGAATTCACTTTATGGCTCTGGACTCTTGGGTACGGTCCACCGTCATTGCCTGCTGGGAGAGGTCTAATATACATCCAACTATCCAGTGGGCCCAATAAACATTAAATGATTGATTTCTACCTTAACTTTAGCCATCTCAGTCACTATTCATCAATAATTAAAGAATATATTCATTTGACATCAAATGCAAAAAGAAAATTCAAAGACATTAAGGGATGGGTTTAAACAGATGCATTTACATTGATATTAACTTAAGCAATATCAATCAATCTCACCCTGGAAGGGAGACAGGAATTAGTGTGCGACTAGAAAGCATTTATTTGAACATTTTACGTCCTTAAAACTCTGTGCACTGAAAAAAGCTATTCCTTGGACATCAGCAAGTAAGCTTATAAATTATGACACTTCAGGCCCTGATTTATCACTGTATTGGGTATTTTTCAAGATAAAACAATAGAAACCAAAAATCTGCTAAAAATTCCAAACTTACAATCATCAAAGAAATACAGATATAATCAATGAGAGTTCAATACATCATATTCAAGCAGATTATTATAATATCTAATTTTGCAGAGGGTGAGAGGAAATGTGATTCTCACATCATAATGCTTCATAACTTGTATAAGAAGACTTAATGATGTGCCTATTTTTGACATAATAATTTCATATCCAAGAATTTGACCTAAGGAAATTATCATGAATATCTTGAAAGTTTTCACTACAGGAATGTTCATTTCAATGCTATTACAGAAGTGAATAGTGAAAAGTGATGTCCAACCACATGGGATTACATGAGGGCACATTTATTGAATGAAATAAAACTATTTAAATGATAGTAAAACAAACAGAAAGTAACATCAAAAAAATTAAAATATGTCAAATGGAAAAGTAATTTTTAAAATTCATACATAAAACTCTACTGTTGGCTTGAAATAAAGGTTTCAAAGGAGCAACTGGGAAGGAAAAATGGATGTGAAACCTGCTGGCAAAGAAGAGTGAAAGCCTCCACAATTGCCTAAGTCCATCCTTGTCTAAATATCTCAAAATTAAAACCTAACTTCTTGTTCTGAATCATTTCTTCTGAAAGGTAAGCCATGTGGCTCTAAAAGGCATACTCTTCAGAGAGAAATGATTAAGAATATTAAAATGACCTTGGGTCATTGATAACAGAAAGAGAACAAATGTAATGAGAATGCATTTTGCATACTGTCCCATTAAGACTTTCTGTGCATGGCGGATGCAGGAAACTAAAATGATCAATGGTGTCAAATCCCACAGGAGAGCAAATTCTTGGGCCAGCCAGAGCTCTGTAATCACAGGTGATCGTTCATGAGAATGCCACTAGCCCATCTCCTCAAGTGATGTATTAGCCCTGGGTGATTGATTTAGAGCTTTGCAAGGGCAATTCTAAACACTTACGCATTTTTATTTAAAGGAAAGTTTCTTTCACATACTTCCTAATGGAAGTTTACATATACTTTTCCATGAAAAACAGGGTTAGGGTAAATCCTAATGGTATTCAGGATTGTCTACCCCCTCACATAAGTTTAAAGAGAAAATGATGATGAAGTAAGAAGGCAAAGATTTTTACATCTGAAAGACAGAATAGTTGAAGAGGTATGTTTTAAAGAAGACATAAAAGTGATAAAGATCATGCTTTTGTTGACCATAAACACAGCCACCAAATCCCAAAATACTAAACGTGAGCCAGAAAGGAGGTAGTTCTGGAACAACTTTATTAAACATATGGAACTCATTTTCCCCAATAAATTATGTGAGACAAAATTGGAATAGTCCAAGAAGGGGTTGGTCAGGGCTTTCTTGTCTATGGATTTAAAACAGAAAGAGAATAGTAATGTCCATCCATGAAGACCAACCCAGCAAAAAAAGCCCAGCGCCTCCAAATACATGTTCTTGTGTCATTGACAGTCAACAAATAGATTCTGTGAAATGGCCTTTCTTGCATTTTTCTCTGCATTGGCACCATGCCTGGTACATGGTGGATACTCAAAGCACATTTCTTCAATGACATTGAATACAATGTGCATATCCCAGCTCCCTTCAGACCATCATTAATCTTCAATCTGCTATGTCACTGCTCTTAGGAGAAGGAAAACTGGAAGTCAAAGACGCTTATGAGAATTATAATCCCCCAAATACTTCTCAAACTCAGTAAAAACATAAAAGTCACATATTCTCCCTTTATAGAAACATTAAAATGATTAAGATAGAGTCACTAATGTATTCTTGAGTTTCTTAAGGACAGAATTTTCTTAATATCAAGTTATTATATTAAAAGGAAGCACATAGCAGGGATTCAATTAATAAAATCACCTAATATTTGTATCCATAATTTTAATATAAAAACTCCATTTAGCAAAGAATCTTATAGCACCACACCTTCTCCTCTTTCATTCAACAATTGTTTAATAAAATAGTTCCTTACCGATCAGTTTTTTCAAAAGGTATATAACTACAAAGTTATGATTTGAGTTTTATCTTATCTTTGGAGAAATAAAATTTAAGAGAAGATGATCCTCCCCACCACTACCCCACCCCCCAATTTTTTTCTCTCTACCATCTTGAGATGGTAGAGATGCCCCATGCAGGTAGTTGAAAATGCATGACTACCATGCCAAGACTGCCAAAATCTGTCATTGAAAGGAGGCAGACAAAATGCTATAAAATGCACTGACATGATGGCTGTAACAGACGTGCGTGTAAAAAGTCTCAAGGTATTTCTTTCCTACTTGTTCCAGGGATCTTTCAGTCCTTCTGCTGAGCCATAAGGAATGTACCATGTATTTACCGCATTTCTTCCCTAGCCTTCTGGAACCCGCTCTTGCAGCTGCAGGGAATAACAAGAACCAAGACCTTCACAAGGTCCCTTGCAGTCACTTCACATATTAATCAAAGAAGAGTCCCAAAAGAAAATGTGTCCTAGAAATCTAAACTCACTGTCTCTACAACATCCTGATCACCTGCAAAGTAATAGGGTGAGTCTAAGTCTTCAGAACTAAACTCCATACATAGGACAAAGCTAACAAATCAAAGCAGGGCTTTCACGTCATGAAATAATTACTAAGTGTAGAGGACAACAGGCATAAAAAGTGGAGGGAAAAATATTTTCCCTTGATTCCCATAGATACTATATTTCTTATTTTGAAAAATTTCAAATCCACACAAAAATTAAAGAAATGTATAGTGAACATTGGTATACCCTTGCCTATACACACCAACTATTAATAATCTTCTTGCTCCTGCTTCATCTCTCTCTATAGGTATTGCCATGGTCAGAATGTTAGTGTCCCCCCAGAATTCATATGTTGTAATCCTAACCCCAAGGATGATGATATTAGTAGTTAGGACTTTGGGGAGGTAGAATTCACATGAATGGAATTATTGCCCTTATAAAAAAAAGTCTGAAAAAGACCCCTCACCTCTTTTACCACATGGGGACACAGTAAAAAGGCGGCATCTGTGAACCAGAAAGTAGGTTCTCACCAGACACCAGATCTGCTGATGCCTTGACCTTGGACTGCCCAGACTCTTGAACTGTGAGAAATAGATTTCTGTTGTTTATAAGCACTCCAGTCTATGGTATTTTGTTGTAACATCCCGAAAGAACTAAAACTGGAACCTACACACACTTCTTTCTGTCAAGCCATCCTAAAGTACGTTGGCAACAACATGACAGTTTATCCCTAAATATTTTAGCATATAGCTCTCACAAACAAGGACATTCTCTCACACAACCTAACACCATTACCAGGCCTTTTGTTTTTTGTTGTTGTTGTTGTTGTTGTTGTTGTTGTTGTTGTTTTGAGACGGAGTTTCACTCTTATTGCTCATGCTGGAGTGCAGTGGCATGATATTGGCTCACTGCAACCTCCGCCTCCTAGGTTCAAGCAATTCTCCTGCCTCTGCCTCCTGAGTAGCTGGGATTACAGGTGCCCACCACCACGCCTGGCTAATTTTTGTACTTTTAGTAGAAACGGGGCTTCGCCATGTTGGCCAGGCTGCTCTCGAGCTCCTGACCTCAGGTGATCCACCCTCCTCAGCCTCCAAAAGTGCTGGGATTACAGGCGTGAGCCACCACGCCCGGCCTACCAGGCCTTTTAAAAAGTGAATTCAGGGGCTGCAGCAGTGCTGGCTTTAGGTGATGACATGGTGAGGAGTGGGTTTGGGGCATGAGAATCACAAGGCCATTTCCAAGCCTCTCTCTTTACTTCTCTGTTTCTTCTCAGAGAAAGAAGGCTGAGAAAATTACTTTTCCCACTAAAACACACCACCAGCTTTCATGAAAGTGAAAGAGAAATGAAGCCCCTTTATGTGGATGGTCTTAGCCAGGAAATTTCTGAAACAGTCCTCCAAAATCAGTTCAGCAGATTTGCAGAAGTTTCAGATGTGGAGATCATCACACGGAAAGATGACCATGGAAACCCACAGAAAGTCTTTGCATATATCAGCATCAGTGTAGCAGAAGCAGACCTGAAAAAATGCATATCCATTTTAAATAAAACAAAATGGAAAGGTAGAACATTACAAATTCAACTAGCAAAAGAAAGCTTTTTGCACAGATTGGCCCAAGAGAAAGAAGAAGCAAAAGCTAAGAAAGGAAAATCAACAACAGGTAACATCAACTTGTTAGAAAAGATAGGAGGAGTGGAATTCCATATGAAAGCTGCGCCAGGGACAGAAGTGCCAGGGTATAAGAATTGGGTTGTGAGCAAATTTGGAAAAGTGTTACTTGTTCTTCACCTTAAAATTTATCATAAATGTAAAATTATAAAATATGATCCCTCAAAATACTGCCACAACCTAAAGAAGATAGGGGAGGATTTCACAAACACCATTCCTATATCCAGCCTGACTTGGGAACTGGAAGGAGGGAATGACCCTATGAGTAAGAAATGGTGAGGAGACTTCTCTGACTTTCATGGCCCTCCCAAGAAGATGATAAAAGTGCAGAGGGATGAGAGTTCCACTGGGTCTCTGGCCATGAGTCCAAGGCCCAGGTGGGTAATAGAGAGACCACCCTTAACACAGCAACAAGCTGCACAAAAAAAGAACTTCTAATTCCACTACTCCTAAATCATCTCCTGTACCTGTTTCTGATACTCAGAAACTTTAAAATCTACCTTTTAGGACTTCTGGATTGGAAACTGCCAAGAAGAGAAGTGGCATTTCTGATGATTATATTGATTCTAAAGATGAATTAAGAATGATGGTTGCAAAAGAGGAAAACTTACAGAGAACTACACAATCCTCAATAAATGAATCTGAAACTGATCCCTTTGAAGTTGTAAGAGATAACTTCAAATCAGGAGTTCACAAATTGCATTCTTCAACAGGTTTAGGTATCAAAAATAATGCCTCTTGCCATGACAGTGATGATGATATTACGAGAAATGATTGTGAGTATGACTCAGGAGATACAGATGAAATCATTGTGATGAAAAAAAATGTTGCTAAGGTCAAAAACAGTACAGAATTTTCACAAATGGAAAAATCTACAGACAAGAAAACTTCCTTCAAAAATAGAGAAAACTGTGAGCTTCTGATCACTGTATTAAAGTACAAGAAAGAAAAGGCAATGTAGAGTCAGCCCTCGGTCATGGATTAAAGGCTCTTAATCGCAAATCTCCCTCTCGCTCCAATAGCAATGAAGATGCTGATTCTGCATCAGAATTAGCTGACTCTGAAGGAGACAAGGAGTATAATGCCATGATGAAAAACCGCCTTCGTGTGAATCTCACTTTAGCTGATTTGGAACAATTGGCTGGCGTGAACAGAAGGTTTCCGATGAAGATACTGAGAGTGACGGACCAGAAACCACCACACAATGCAAGTTTGACAGAGGCTCCAACAGCCCCAAGACTCCCACTGGCCTCCACGGATGCAGACACTGTATTTGTCCTGAGGACACTGTGGCTTCCCTGTTAGAAGGAGAGGAGAGCACCTGTGGCAAACAGAAACCAAAGGAAAACAACTGAAAGCCAGAATTCCAGGTTTTCAAGGGAGTAGGCTGTTTATATGAAAAAGGAGTCAATAAAAAAATCCTTGAAAGACAATGTTGCCTCTAACAATATTAATAAAGATCAGAATTCCATGAAACATGTGGATCCCAGGATCACATCCATGGAAGATGGGTCCCCATATGTTAATGGCTCATCGGGTGAACTGACTCTGTGCCAACATGCAAAGAAGGTGAATGGCCCAACTATATTCAGCCTCAAAAAAGATAGAACACTTCTGAGAGCCAGGATTGCAAGGCAGTGTCCACTAGCAGTTCTGAAAAGAGAAGTAAGAATTCTATTTCTAGTTTATTGCCATTAAAAGGTAAGAAGTCCTTAAGTCTTAGTGCAAAGACTCACAACATAGGCTTTGACAAAGACAGCTGCCATAGTACCACAAGACAGAAGCTTCAGAGGAAGAGAGGTCTGACTCAAGCAGCCTCACATCTCTTGAGAAATCACCAAAGGTCTCATCCAAGGACACTCAGGAAATCAAAACTGATTTCTCACTTTCTATTAGTAATTCGTCAGATCTGAGTGCTAAGGATAAGCATGCTGAAGACGATGAGAAGCATTTGGCAGCCTTGGAAGTCAGGCAAAAAGCAAAAGAATGCAGAAGAAGCTGGTGGATAATGCTCTGGCAAATTTGGATGGTCATCCAGAGGATAAACTAACGCACATCATCTTCGGTTCTGACAGTGAATGTGAAACAGAGGAGATATCGACTCAGGAGCAGAGACATCCAGGAGAGGAATGGGTGAAAGAGTCTATGGGTAAAACATTGGGGAAGCTGCCTGATAGCAGTGATGATGAGGAATCTGATTCTGAAGATGACAGTAACAGGTTCAAAATTAAACCTCAGTTTGAGGGCAGAGCTGGACAGAAGCTCATGGATTTACAGTCGCACTTTGGCACTGATGACAGATTCTGCATGAATTCTCGATTTCTAGAAAGTGACAGTGAAGACGAACAGGAAGAGGTAAATGAAAAGAAACCCGCTAGGAAGAAGAGCTTGCTGAAGAAAAAAGAAAGCCTGGATGTTGTACAAAGTGTTTTGAAAATCAACTTAAGCAATTCTACAAAGGATCAGTAGCTGCTAAGAAATTTAAGGGCATCGTACATTATGATCCAACAAAGCAAGACCATGCCACTTACGAAAGAAAAATAGAAGATAAACCAAAAGAAAGTAAAGAAAAACGAAAAAAGAAAAGGGAGGAAGCTGAAAAGCTACGTGAGGTGTCCAAAGAAACGTATTATAACATTGCTATGGATCTGAAAGAAATATTTCAAACTTCAAAATATGCCAGTGAAAAGGAAGAGGACACACCCTGGAATGAGGAGTGTGGTAAAGATAAACCTGAGGAAATCCAGGACCCTGCAGCTGACCAGTGGGGCTGAGCAGCCCAGCAGGTTCACATTCTCCTTTTTTGATTCAGACACTAAAGACATAAAGGAAGAGACCCACAGAATTGAAACAGTGAAACCTGGAAAGATTGTCTTTCCAGGTTTCTGGAGACGAGGAAGACCCTCGTTTCCAAGACAGCAGTTCAGAAGAGGAAGATGTTACTGAAGGAACAGATCACAGAAAGTCCAGTCCTGGAGAAGCACCATTACCTGAGAAAGAGACCACTAGATTTTTCTTTTTCTCTAAGAATGATGAAAGACTTCAAGTAGAAGTAGGTTCTGATTTATTCTGGAGAGGAGTGGGGAGTAATATTAGCAGGAACTCTTGGGATGCCAGAACAAACAACCTGCGTGTGGATTGTCAGAAGAAACATAAAGATGCAAAAAGGAAAATGAAACCAAAATAACAAATATCAGCATTGGGTTTGATACTGAATGTGAACAAGGCTCACCTTAAGGAAACTGACCCAGAAAATAGTTTTAGCTGACAAAAAAGAAATTTCAGAGTGGAGGAATTTTAAAAATCTGGCTGGTGGAATATCGTTCTGGTTGTCATCTTTTTCTATGGAACTCCTCTGCATTTCTTCCTAAGTAATTACTTCAAAAAATTAAATTCAACTTCTTAAAAAGGAAAAAAAAGTGAATTCAATAACATCATTAAACATCTTAGCCATACTGAAATTGCCCCACTTGTCCTCAAAATGTCTTTTATAGCTGTTTAAAATTCAGCATCCAGCCAAGCTCACACATTTCATTTGGATGCTGTATTTCTTTAGTCTTCCATTGTGACCCTCTGCTCTTCCTGACACCGAATCCTTTGACAAGTCCAAGCCAATTGTTCTACAGAATGTTCCATCTCCTGAATTTGTTTGACAGTTTCCTCATGATTGGATTTAGACAAGACATTTCTGGCAAGAACTCCACTTAGGTTATGCTGTGTACCTCCCACTCCATAACATCCGGAGGCACCTAATAGCCTAACCCATTGTTGCAATGGAGAGTTTGACGATTTGGGACAATGGTAACTGCCAGGTCTCTCCATTGCAAAGGCATACTTTATCACATCGTAATTAATAAATAATACATAGTGTGATTTTTCAAAACTGTGTGAATACCCGATCCCTCAACAACCTTGCACCCAATGGTTTTTAGCATTCAGAGATGTTTCTCACCTAAATCAATTATTATACCGGGAAGTTTGCAAAACAGAGATTTTCTAATTCTATAATTCTTTCTGTACTTATTAGCTGGCATTCTGCTTTAAAGAAAAGATTTTCTTTTCTCCTTTTCTCCATCTTCCTACCTCTCTTTCTTTATTCCTAATATCACTTTGGAATCAAGAAATGTTTATATTTGGCCGGGTGTGGTGGCTCACGCCTGTAATCCCAGCACTTTGGGAGGCCGAGATGGGCAGATCACGAGGTCAGGAGATCAAGACCATCCTGGCTAACACGGTGAAACCCCGTCTCTACTAAAAAAAATACAAAAAAATTAGCTGGGCGTGGTGGCGGGCGCCTGTAGTCCCAGCTACTCTGGAGGCTGAGGTAGGAGAACGGCCTGAACCCAGGAGGCGGAGCTTGCAGTGAGCCCGGATCGTGCCACTGCACTCCAGCCTGGGCAACAGAGCGAGACTCCGTCTCAAAAAAAAAAAAGAAAAAAGAAAAAAAGAAATGTTTATATTTGTTACATTTCAGTATAATTACTATTGTTTTTGAAGTTCAAATTATCCCTAATTAGGTTAATAGGAGTCTTTTTCAGTCAGCTCTTTGGCTTTTTGATAACTCTATCATTATTTGAGCATTTTCATAGTTTCCTAGTCAATAAAATATTTCAGGTTAAACCGAGACTTTTCTTCCTCAACACCTGGAATCAGCCATTTCTCCAAACAAGACTAATTCATCTGGGTGGTAATGGGCACTTGATATGCTCACACTTAGGAGGTGTCTTATTTGAACTTAAAACACAAAAGATAATTCTCTCCACCAGCAGATCAAAAAATGTCGAAATTCAAGTAGGTTCTGATTTTTTCTGATTTTTTCTGATTCATTTAAAAGGTGATGAGTGATCCAGATTTCTGAAGCAATAAAATTAAAATGAATTCTCCCTTTATTTCCACTACTGATGTGTATAATGTGTCTACAACAATACTCAAGACATTATATGTGTCCAATAACTGAAAACTGTACATTATTCTTGTTAATAAAAAGAAGCATCAATATCAGTGTAAGTTTTATCAGACAAGGACATAGAGTATGTGCTTATATTTTGACACTAACTTTACACCCAGGTTATATTTTGCTTAAGCCCATTATAAATTAGGCTCCTTCTTGGGGTTCACAAGTGGCAAAGTGTGCCAGGCCCTTATCACGATGTAAGAAAAACCACCTTAAGAGAATATCTTCTGAAAGTAGCTGACAAACGAGTAATCCACACTTCTCTTGCTTCACCCCCTTCTTTGAATTGCTGCAGCCCTAGCTGAGGCACTCATTACCTCTCATTTGATGTTAGCATAACGTTCTAAACTGTTCTTATGTTTAAGATACACATACTGAAGTATTTGGCAGTGACAAGTCATGAAGCCCGAAATTTACTCTCAACTGGCTCAGGAGGTAAAAAAGTATATAAAACAAATATGGCAAAATGTTAACAATTGAATCTAGGTACTGAGTATACAGGTATTCATTGTATTGTTCTTTCAGCTCTTCTGGGTGTTTGAAATTTTTCACAATAAAACAAGGAAAAAGAATTGCCTAATGGAGTCAACCGATTCATCCTCTAAGTTTTTGCAAAGCCATCAACATTGTCTTTCTCAAGCCTAATGATGATCACGTTACTCTTCTGTTCAGAAACAGCATTTAGGGAGCTGTGTGTTACATGGATTAAAAAACAGACCTTGCAGTCAGATGACTTGGGTTCAAACCCCAGAGTTCTCACTTATTAGCTTATGACCCTGGACTCAGGGAGGTTTCTTAGTCCCCCTGCACCTCAGCTTCCACGTATGTGAATGAGGATAATAATGGTACCTACTTCACAAAGTGTGGTAAGGATTAAATGAGCAAATAGGCTGGGCGCTGTGGCTCACGCCTATAATCCCAGCACTTTGGGAGGCTGATGCCGGCAGATCACGAAGTCAGGAGATCGAGACCATCCTGGCTAACGTGGTGAAACCCTGTCTCTTCTAAAAATACAAAAAATTAGCCGGGCGTGGTGGCATGTGCCTGTAGTCCCAGCTACTCAGGAGGCTGAGGCAGGAGAATCCCTTGAACACAGGAGGTGGAGGTTGCAGTGAGCTGAGATCATGACACTGCACTCCATCCTGGGCGACAGAGCAAGACTCCTTCTCAAAAAATAAATAAATAAATAAATAAATAAATAAATAAATAAATAAATAAGCAAATACACGTAACACACATAAAACAGTGTCTAACACATAGTTACGCTACGTAAGGGTTAGCTCTGTGTAGACTCAAAGTACTTCCTTCCATAGTATTATATTTTAAAGAATTCTGTAGTCAGAAGCCTTTAGGAAATGTTGGGTTAAATAAAGAAAGGCAAGAACCGTTTTGTTTGTTTGTTTGTTTGTTTGTTTTTGAGATGGAGTCTTGCTCTTTCGCCAGGCTGGAGTACGGTGGTGCCATCTCAGCTCACTGCAACCCCTCCTTCCTGGGTTCAAATGATTCCACTCTTTCCTCAGCCTCCCAAGTAGCTGGGACTCCAGGCGCGTGCCACCACACCCAGCTAATTTTTGTATTTTTAGTAGACAGGGTTTCACCATGTTGGCCAGGATGGTCTGGATCTCTTGACCTCGTGATCTCCCCTCCTCGGCCTCCCAAAGTGCTGGGATTACAGGCGTGAGCCAGCGCTCCTGGCCAGCAAAAATCTCTACTGCAGGACTGATCAGAGCTTTTAATATTCTAATGTCTATGATGAATCTTCAAGTATGTAGATCTCACATTCAGTGCCTCTCATGGGGCCAGTACTTTGAAGATCAGTCTTAGGGAAATGCTGAGCTAGGGAATGAAAAATCTAAATCTAGACTCCTTCACTTGGTCTTGAAGGGCTTCTACTGCCCACCCATCGGTCTCACAGTCTCCTGCTTTCATTCACCGAAATTTCTTCAGGCAAACTTCAAACTCCGCTACCTCCCAGTTTAACCCTAATATTTCCATGAGCTTTGTGCGATACCCCTGCAGGGATTTTCCTCCCCTCCCCACCCATCAAAACCAGCTCACATGGCACTGCCTCTACAAAGGCCACCCAGGTAGAATTAATTTTCCCATCCCTGCTCCCCTGAGTGTTTTGTTTAAAATTCTATGAAAACACATGACATTCTGTCTTGTGTTATGAGCTTTTATTTCCAGGTTTCAAAAATAACTTGCTTGGATTATTTGTAACTACCTAAGATGAAAAGCACATTCAAGTTACAGAGAGTCTCTTGTCCACCACTGATCTTCGTCTCTTCCCTAAAAGCACTGTTTAATTCCTTGTGACACAGAACATTTTTAACATATCTGTTTTTCTACAAGACCCTAAATTCCTAGAAGGCAGAATGAAATCTTGTCCATTTTTACATCTCTCATCATAGCTAACAAAGTTCGATAAACATAGTACATGCTAAATAAATGTGGGGGAAGTAATTAACTATACAAGATCTGTGCCCACAGTAACTTTGATTCAAAATAGAAGAAAAAAAGAAGAAGGAGAAATTTAAAAATAATAGATTTTTTAAAGCTCCTGCTGGTTTCTCTTTATTTAAAGATTCCTCCATTTTGAATGGTTTACATTAAAAGAACCTTTGCTGCTTCTCATTTTGAATTACATAAACTAAAGGAAGACAGGAATTCAGTAAACAAACTGAACATTTTGATTTCATTTTCATAATTGGCAATAGGCAAGACGCAAGAATCAGAAGTAACTAAGGAGAAAGTAGATGTCATTTGGACAGAAGCTCAGCCCCTAGTTGGCAATAATCCCAATGGGAAATGGTAATTAGATATGTTCAGATTCTGACCATCTGGAACTATAGGAAGCTTCTAAATTAGATTTGTGTTGGAGGAATTGTGGTCAAGAAAGGAACATGCACATGGTGATTTGGATATATTCCAAAATATGGCCTTTTGGGACCCCCAAAACATGTAATTCTACATGAAAAATGTGAACAGAATAATGCCCTCCTTTGCCTAGAGCTGTTTCTTGGAAACCTGTCTAGAGAACACACAAAGCTAACTAAATATCCACCGAGAATTTCTAATCTCACAGTCAACAAACAGTTTGATACTTTGCCTTTACAGTAGAACACCAACATATTCTACCAAAAACTCAGGCCTCTCTAGGCTTTGTAAGCTTTAAGCATTGGGTGCACATCTAAAGCAAAGAGAAACAGCTAAATAGTATACAGACCACACTTCGCTTCCACGTGGTGGTGACATCAGCAGAGCCTAGCTTAGGGCAGTTTCCAGCAATGCCTGGAAGATGTGGCTTTAGGTGACTTTCAGATGGGAGTTAATGGCATTTGTGGAAAATGATAACATAAAAGTCCAATGGAGCTCTATAGATTGGATCCTAAGCCGATTTTTCTGGAAGATAAGGGCATTAAAGTGGTCTTATTGCCGTTATGCAGTGCCTTGTAGCCTAAGGATGACTGAACTGATTGGATACGTGAAGCAGAGTAGCAACAACTTGGCTTAGCTTCTCCAGCAATCAGTGGGATAATCAATGGCCACAGCCAAGTTGTGCGTTGTCAGGTAAGCTCACGTGTCTTAGAGGTTTGGCCATGTTGAGAAGTCCAGGTGGATATTGCCCAAGCTTCAAAATTTTTATGGGATCCAATACCTGTATGAAAACACAATTACCTTGTTTTCTGCCATATATATATATGTAAAATATTATTATAATATATAATATATAATATATTATAATATATAATATATTATAATATATTATAATATATAATATATTATAATATATTATTATAATATATTATAATATATTATATATTATAATATATTATTATAATATATTATAATATATAATATATTATAATAAATTATAATATTATATATTATAATAATATATTATAATATATTATATATTATAATAATATATTATAATATATTATATATAATAATATATTATAATATATTATATATAATAATATATTATATATTATAATATATTATATATTATAATATATTATTATAATATATAATATATTATAATATATAATATATTATAATATATAATATATTATTATAATATATAATATATTATAATATATAATATATTATAATATATAATATATTATAATATATTATATATTATAATATATTATATATTATAATATATTATTGTAATATATAATATATTACAATATATTATAATATATAATATATTACAATATATTATTGTAATATATTATATATTATAATATATTATTATAATATATAATTTATTATTATATATTATATATATAATATATTATATATTATATATATAATATATTATATATTATATATAATATATTATATTATATATTATCTGATAATATATAATATATTATCTTATAATATAATATATTATAATATAATAATATATTATATTATATATATTATATATATATCTTATAATATAATAATATATTATCTTATAATATAATATATTATAATATAATAATATATTATAATATAATATATTACATTATATTATAATATATTTTATTATAATATATTATATTATATATCATATCTTTTATTATAATATATTATATTATATTATATTATATTATAATATAATATATTATGTTATATTATATTATATTATAATATAATATATTATATTATATTATAATATAATATAATATAATATATTATATATTATATATAAATTAATAATTTAAATAATTAAATATATAATTATGTATAAAATATAATATATTATAATTATATATAAAATATATTATAATTATATATAAAATATAATATAATTATATATAATATATAATATAATTATATATAATATATAATATAATTATATATCAATATATAATACATATATAATTATATTATATATTAATATATAATATAATTATAATTATATACAATATATTATATATTATAATTGTATTATAATATAATTACATATTATATATTATAATATAATATACAATTATATTATAATATATTATAAATTATATATTATATATTAAAATATATATTATAATATATATTATATATTATATATTATATATTATAATATATAATATATAATATATATTATAATATATAATATATAATAATATATAATATATATTATATATTATATTATATATTATATATTATAATATATAATATATATTATAATATATAATATATATTATATATTATAATATATAATATATATTATAATATATATTATATATTATAATATATAATATATAATATATATTATAATATATAATATAATATTATATTATATATATTATATATATTATATATTATATTATAATATATTATAATATAATTTATATTATATATAATTTATATATAATATAAATTATATTATAATATATTATAATATAATATATTTATATAATATATAATTACATTATAATATAATATATTTATATAATATATAATTACCTTATAATATAATATATTATAATATATATTATATTATAATATAATATATTTATATAATATAATATATTATATTATAATATTTTATATAATATATAATATATTATATAATATATTATATTATATATAAATATATTAATAAAATATATTAATATATTTATAATATAAATATACATTATATATAATATATAATATAATATATAAAATATAATATATAATATATTATATTATATAGTATATATTAATAAAATATATTAATATATTTATAATATATTATATAGTATATATTAATAAAATATATTAATATATTTATAATATATAATATATATATTAGCATTTGAAATAGCAGGGATATTCTGCTGGTTTTCTTCTCCATACTCCTCAAAAGTACATGGCTATATTAAAGGCCTCCATTATACGCAGTACATTTCAGACGTGACCTGCTAAAATAAATAGGTTCTGTATTAGGAGAAAGTTGGAACATTGGTTTGCAGAACTTGAAAGAGGACAACTTCTTTCAAATCCTGGATCTGCCACTGACTAGCTTTGTACCCTCAGTGAAGACTCCAAGGCTCAGATTCCTGATCTGTGAAACAGGGGAAATTCTACTGGCCATACAGAGTGGTAAAGATACAGTAAGAGAATACATGTACACTGCTTTGCTAGTACTAAGAGGTCCATAAATATCTGTTATTATTTTTCAGTTTTGCTGTTTGAGAGTCTAGATGAAATGATGATAAATGGAAAATCGGTATTTTATTGTCCAATCTGGTCTTTTTTTCTCAACCAGAAATACATGTGACTTCTTTCGTATTCTCAATCTTAAAAACAAAGTCCATGGTGATTCACAGCAATAAAAAGAGTCATGCCTGCTCTTGACTGAAGCCTTCCTATGTTATAAGCAATTTTAGTACAATCATATCCTTGTTTGTTCCTCGTGGCAAAACTAGTTTTATGCTTATTTTGCTAAGAAAGAAATGGACACACAGAAAGTTTAAACAACCTGCCCAAAGTTACATAGGTGATAAGTGGCAGCCACGGGGCTCAACGCCCTGCCTGACAGCTCTCAGACTCGATTGCGTCCCTGGTCAGCTACCGTGAGGAGCACACACCAAGTTCCCAAAATGCTTCTGCTTCTGCTGAGGGGCACAAGACAGGTATATGCTGTCACCGCTTGGTGACAACTGCCCTAAGGCCTCTACTGCTTCAACATACAGGTATCACAAAGTCATTTTCAAAGATAAAAATGACACCTCATTTGTATATGAAATTCCTTAGGAACTATCGGGACATACTGCAGGCTGCCACCTACATTGATACTGTATTTGAAAGTTTGTAGAACTTTCAAACTTTCTTATTCTAGGAAAGCTACTTTGTTACTCCAGGAAACTTTCCCAGTGCCTAATAAAGAGTCTCTGTGGTTAGACTGCTCCTCCATGCTTCACTGCGTCAGTGGAAAATGGAGCATCTCTTCCTGGTGCCATTGAGAGGAGAGAGTTCTTCTTTCACTCTCCACCCAGTGAACTTACTCATCCTTCAGATCCTGCTGGGAGGTCACTTCTGAGAAGACTTCCTGCTCCCCCTCACATACCCGAAAGTCACTCACTTGTCCAGCTTTGTAGTTTTCAATACCATCTAAATGATGCCAATTCCCAGATAGATACTTTCAACCCAGACCTCTCTCCTGCACTTGAAATGAGATCGTTCTGTTTGAACAGATAACACATAATTTTTTTTTTTTTTTTTGACAGAGTCTCACTCTATCACCCAGGCTGGAGTGCAGTGGCACGATCTCGGCTCACTGCAACCTCTGCCGCCCGGGTTCAAGCAATTCTCCTGCCTCAGCCTCCCTAGTAGCTGGGATTACAGGCGCCTGCCACCGCACTCGGCTAATTTTTTTTTTTTTTTTTTTTTTTTTTTTTCAGTAGAGACGGGGTTTCACCATCTTGGTCAGTTTGGTCTCAAACTCCTGACCTTGTGATCCACCCGCCTCAGCCTCCCAAAGTGCTGGGATTACAGGTATGAGCCAGTGCGCCCGGCCTGATAACACATAATTTAAACTTATCATGCCCAACACTGAACTCCTGATTTTTGTCCCAAAAACCTGCTCTACCCTCAGTCTTCTCCATTTCAATTAATGGTTGTTTCACCGTTCCGTTAGTCAGGACAAATGTCTGGCAGTCACTTTTGCCTCCTCTCTCTGTCTCCTAAGCCCCATCCAACCCATCAGGAGATCCTTCAGGATGGCTTCAAAAGACATCCTGAATTCTACCACTTCTCAATGACTCGATAGCTGCCACAAGGTCCAAGCTACTAATCTCTTTCTCCGGGAATCTTGGTCTCCTGGTTTCCCTCTTTGACCCCTAAAATATTTTTTTAAATCACAAGAGTCAGAGTGATTCTGCCATAAATAAAACGGTGTCACATCTCTGCTCTAAACCTTCCATGACTCTGGCTCAGTCCAAGCAGACGTTTCAATGGCCATAAGGTCCTACATGATCTGCCTCCCATTACCTTGGGGGACACAGACAACCCACAAAATAAGTGCTACCGAAAAATATGAAGAAGGGACATGAGAGAAGTGGCATTGAGAGGAGCCTGTGACTTTGACTGAAATTCTAGGCTCTAGGGGACTTCGGCCAAGTCCCCTAGACCTGTATTCATTCCCTTGCAGTTATGTTAACCTCCTTGAGGTTCCTTGAACTCACCAGATATGTTCCTGCTCTAGGGTCTTTGCATTTGCTATTCTCTAACCAGAGTAGCTCTTCCTCCAATGTCCACACGGCTCTTTCCCTCATTTATTTAAAGCTTTAAGCCATATGACATCCTCTCAGTGAGACCCTCTGTGACTACACTAGTCGAAGTCACAGGTTCCTCCTCAGTGCCACTTCTCTCACATCCCGTCTTCATATTTTTTCCATAGCACTTATTTTGCGGGTTTTCTGTGTCCCACAGCTCAAATATATTTCCACACGGACAGGGATCATTATCTGTTTAGCTCACTGATGAATCCGCAGCACCTAGAATAGTACCAAGCACAGAGTAGACAGTTAATAAGTATTTGTTGAGTGAATCAAATCAGACCACCCATTATAAAATCACTTAACATATCTCTTTGTAGCCTTTCTCGTCATTGTAATTGGTCAATTTTGTTAATTATGAGATTACTTAATGTCTCTCTTCTGCTAGATTATAAGTAACAAAGAACTGAGACTGAGTCTTCATACCACTAATCCCCTAGCAACTTGCATAGTGCCTGTATTAGTCTGTTTTCACACCGCTATAAAGACATACCCAAAGCTGGGTAATTTATAAAGAAAATAGGTTTCATTGACTTAAAGTTCCACATGGCTTGGGAGGCCTCAGGAAATTTACAATCATGGCAGAAGGGGAAGAGGTACGTCTTACATGGCAGCAGGCTGGAAAGACTGTGCGTAGCAAGAGAAGAGGGAAGAGCCCTTTATAAAACCATCAGATCTTGTGAGAACTCACTCACTCTCACAAGAACAGCGTGGGGGAAACTGCCCCCATAATTCAATCACCTCCCACCAGATCTCTCCCACAATACCTGGGGATCACAATTCAAGATGAGATTTGGGTGGAGACGCAAAGCCTAACCATGTCAGTGCCATTACTTAGAAGATGCTTACCAATATTTGTTGAATGAATAAACTGCACCAAGAAGCAGTTAGCATTGGATTCTAGTGCAGGCTCCATATTTGTGACAGCATTACAAAGAGATCATCTTCTGGAAAAAGTGCCCTGATGAAGCAATAAAGGGTTGCTAGATACATTAGAAAGAGACAGAAAACCTAAATAAGAACCACATAGGTGACAAAGTACTTAAAGCAAATATATAGATGGTTATGCCTGAGTACAATTGAGAAGGATTGTTTATGCGTAGGCGTGATTTGTGTGGGTTTTGAGGTGTGTTTTTTCTTATCTTTTTTCTTTCGTGTGACTACAATAGTATCATCTTTCTTCACTCACTTGTTTGCATCTGGGAGGTATCAAAAATTCTTCAAGGAATAAGAAAAAAGAATGTTACAAGATTATTTCAGAATATTCCAAATACATAAACAAAGTTACAAATCTGAATTGTCTGAAGGCTAAAAGGGAAGTGAGACAATTTTTCACTCTTAAGAATAATTTGGTTTGATACTTTTAAAAAATAGGTTTATATATTTTTACTCCTAGCATACTCTGGAGAGTCTTTTTAAAACTGCCTTAGCATAAAAATACATTAAACTTGCTTTGAAGTTGGGAAAAATTGGTTTTCCTAGATTTTTCATTGGTGTTATACTGCCATCTAGTGACCACAAAATGTATGACTTACCTACACAGCTGAAAGACAAACACAGGCTGTCCAAGGCAAAATCCCCAAGTAGCTGATCTAGCCTGTCAAGGTCCCTTTCCATCAGTTGAGAGGGGCACCCTAATAGACGAATGTTTGTTCTTGACATGTCCCAGCATGAAAAACTGAATTTTTATGTTTGTCTATCAAACACGCAACTTTTATAAGCAAGTTTTTGTTGATAAATCACTTTAATCAGACTTATGAAGGAAATGCTTTATTGGGAGTTATAAACCGTTAATCTCTCCATTACTTCTGACTTCATAGTAATCAGGGGATTTCTCATGTCAGATGGACCTCAAAAACTTTCCCATTTACTTCAATCCAGGGGAGCTGTGAGAACACTGTAGTAAAAAGGAGGCATAGAGCAACTTCTTTCCATCTAGATGTATGTGAACAAAAATACTTCTGCTTATTTCCTGACATTGACTATAATCATAAAATGGCTGCATTTTATAAAATTATTTATGTTCTAATAAATATATATGATTACACTCAACTGACCCTCAAGTCCCTGGAAAAGGCTATTTACCTTTTGTGGAAAATGAAAAAAAAATGTCTTCAGGATTACAGTATACTCTAGCACACTCAACAAGCCAGTAAAATCTGAAATGAACTATACCCTTTCTGCCAAACAAAGCTAGACAAACGTCTAGCTTATTTGCCTTCATTTCTCATCACACTTCATTTGTGATTTTAAAAAAGTAACTTGTCTGGTTGGTTGGTTTTATCTTTTCCTCAATAATTTCCACATTTATTTCTAAGGATAACATAGAAAGAAAAACACCATATGATACAGAAATTGGAATACATTCCCTTACTTGCCTCTTATATAAACACGGAGGAATTGGTGGTATGCACTTGTAAGATCACCTTGTCTGGCTAACATCTGAAATGGACAGATCTGAAATACAAGAAGTTCTCAAACTTCCACAGGAAACCTCTTCAGAAGAATGGATGCACATTTACAAGAGCAAAGAGAGAATGGCAGTGCGGGCCTTATCATCTAGAAATCTGTTCCCATCAAAGAAGCAATAACTTCTCTTCTTCTTTTATTCAAGGGCATAAAATGAGTGCTTCTCATGAGTAGGATAACTAGAATTATGAGTAGCGCATGTTCACAGTATAGATTTCTAAGAAGGAACAGCAGGCAAGGTAGGCATAGAAATTCCAAAATCAGAGACTGAAACTTCTCTACTTACGTAATTCTTTAGTAAGTAACAAGTAATTAACTAATTTTATTTTACTTTGTCTTTGTTGCAAAATTGTAAAATAAAGTTGATCTTAAATGTTTGCTAAGGAGATTATCATTACATGTGTCATTATATACTAATATGTCTTTTTTTTTTACAGTGTTTGAGGAAAATATTGTTTTAAAATGGTTCCCTTTGTGTTTCACCCTGTTCTATGCATAAAGCAATAAGGAGATTTCTAAATACCTACAGCCTTTGTGTGCATTTCAGAGCATCTTTTCTCCATCCGTTGTGTGTCCTTTAACCACAGATTACCTCCTCCGAAAAGTCATCCTAATCAGATGGAACTAACGTGAGAGTTTTTTTTTTCCATTTCTATGTATAACTTTAAATATTTTACAATAAAGGAGTAGAAGTTCAAAAGCACAAAATACCAAAAATATATCCACAAAATAATGAAAAACCAGTGTACTAGAATGGAAGGCTTGTATTAAGAAGGAAGGACTGATGGAGATTGTGGTGGACTTTGCCAATCAGGCTAAACAGCAGGGACTTGATGCTCAAAGTGAGTGAAATTCAATTTAACAGCTTAATTGGAGCAAAATATCGTTGTTTTTATTTCTTTTTCTCATGATATTTATTTTGAAATTTCAATTTATAATAAAGGAAAAGATGCAATGTTTATATTTGTCAAAGAGTACATGATTTTTTAAGTTGAAAAACAGTGCGTACTCAGAAAGAAGCAGCCACTTAAGGTTGAAAAGGGCAGGTCTTAGGAAAATTACTTTGGCAGCAATAAGAAAGACAAGGCTGAAGTCAGGGAGTCTAATTAGGGGGCCACTGACAAAGTTCAGATACAAAACGCAAAAGAGCCAGGCCTGAGTGGTAGTGGTTAAATGGAAGAAATAGGAGATGTTTTTTAAGAATTGATTTTTTTTTTTTTTTTTTGAGACCAAGCCTTGCTCTGTCGCCAGGCTGGAGTCCAGTGGCACCATCTTAGCTCACTGCAACCTCTGCCTCCCTGGTTCAAGCAATTCTTCTGCTTCAGACTCCCGAGTAGCTGGGATTACAGGCACGCGCCACCACACCTAGCTAATTTTTGTATTTGTAGTAGAGACGGGATTTCACCATGTTGGCCAGGATGGTCTTGATCTTCTGACCTCATGATCCATCCGCCTTGGCCTCCCAAAGTGGTGGGATTACAGGCATGAGCCACCACACCAGGCCAGAAATGATGTTTTTTAAAGGTGCATTTTCTTGATGAACACTATGTTATATGAGGCATTTACAGAAGCCAGCACATAGTATCTGTAGTATTAGGTAGATTCCAAAATGACCTCCAATGACTCCTACCTCCTGGTCATCATGCCTTATGTAATCCCGTGTGTGTGTGTGTGTGTGTGTGTGTGTGTGTGTTAGGATTGGACCTAGTAACTTGCTTCTCATGAACAGAATGCAGAAAGAGTGATGGGGTCTCACCAATAGCCTGTGAGGAACTGAGACTCTCAACCCACCTCCTGAGCTGAGAAACTAAATCCTGCTAAGAATTACCTGCTCAAGCTCAGAAGCAGATCCTTTCAACTGTGTGTTCAGATAAGACCACAGCCCTGCTGACGCCTTGACTGCAGCCTTGTAAGAGTTCCTGAAGCAGAAGACTCAGGTAAGCTATGGCCAAATTCCTGACCCATAAAAACCATGAGATAGTAAACGTGTGTTGTTTTAAGCCACTAAGCTCAGGTATAATTTATTATCCCACAATAGATAACTACTATAGTATCCAATAATATCTGTTGCTGAATTAAATACATAATACGCAAAAATGAACCATACTCAGTGTGGAAAACAGCATAAATACCCCTTAAAAGAAATAACTTTAGGAACTGGTAAATCTTCAGAGATAAATGTTGTAACCCTAAACTTACCAATAACTTATTAGCTATTTCCAAGAACCTTGAATTGAACTGTTTCTCAAAAAGAAGTTTTCCATTTCGTAGGAAAATGGAGTCTTCAAGCTCATTTATCAAAGTGCATATTTAGCTCCTATCACATGTTGGTTCTGGAATCTTTGGTAAACATGCTGTGGTAGTTGCAAAGATGGCCACATGTACACGCCACGTGCACCTGTGCATACACACAATCACCAGTGTGAATGAGCACATCTGTCTTGACATGTTTGCACACCTAAGTATATGGCCTCTAGTGATAAAAGACTGATGCTTGGACCCACATGCACACATCCACTAAAGCAACGAAGCACACACCAAATCATCACTACTCAGTATGTGCACCTGGATACACACAGATAGAGACACACAAAAGGAAGTGTCCCGATCCCAAACGGAAAAGTCAGTTTATTACTCCAGATCAGCACTCCTCAAATGGTGCTGTGGATGTTAATCAGTTAGGCAAAAAAATAGGTACAAGATCAAGTAAGTTTGGGAAACATTGTCTTAAAGTGTTAAATGTCTGTTTTCAATATGCATCTCCCAAAACACTGCTCTACAACTGTTTCCACAGAAACAAAAGAGGATTGTAAAAAGCAAAGATACATTCAAAGATTAAGCATTTCACTTTGTTTCTTCAGGTCCAAATACAAGCAAGGATTAATCCCATTATTGCACTGAGCACAATATAGTATAGAGCTTTTTTCTAACCATATATTTACAGCAATGTTAAAGTTCCCATGGGTATAAAAAGCTAGGATAGATGAGAAGCAAGCAGATGACTAGCTTCCCCACCCATAGAAACATAATCACTTCACCTCCGACAGTGGAGAACATAATAGCTCTGTCTCCACTTTCAAGAAAGCAGTGATTGTCCTGCAGCCTGCGCATAATTACTTCCTTTAAGGCTTCTGCTAGTCCCCAGCCTGGTTAACAACCCACTCCTCTGGGCTCCCATAGCACTTTGCACAAATCTCACTTACAGAAACTACTATCTTGTATTATTTGGGACTAGAATTTGGGGCCCGTGTGCCCCACGATCTCCTAGAGAGTCTGTTGCCTAGCACTGTACCTAGCACCGGGTGAATAGCTATAATTGTTTCTTGTATAAACTACACAGAAGCAGAAAATCAAATATTCATGTCCTCACTTATAAGTGGGAGCTAAATAAATGGTACACATGGACAAAAAGATGGGGAAAATAGACTCTGGGAACTCCACACGGAGGAGGGTGGGAGGGGAGTGAGGGTTGAAAACTTACCTACTGGGTACGATGTCCAATATTTGGGAGATGGATACACTAGAATCCCAACCCCCACCATTACTCATTTAATACCCATGTAACAAACAAGCCCATGTACCCCAGAATCTAAAATCTGAAACCATAAAGAGTGAGAGATTAAAATCAACTGAAGTGACTTAGTTTTTACCTAAAGAGGATCACTCCAAGAAAGAAGACTGTTAAAACAGAGATAATGCCAGCCTAGTGAGACAGTGAGTTTGTGATGCGGGAACCCTGAATCGTGTAACTGGAAAAGAAACTGATGAAAGACTCCACAGAATGAACCTGAGCCTTCAAATCAATGAGCTTTCGAAGTAAAATGCATCCGGTCAGGCGCGATGGTTCACGCCTGTAATCCCAGCACTTTGGGAGGCCAAGGCGGGCAGATCACCTGAGGTCGGGAGTTCAAGACCAGCCTGGCCAAAATGGTGAAACCCCATCTCTACTAAAAATACAAAAATTAGCCAGGTGTGGTGGTGCACACTTGTAATCCTAGCTACTCAGAAGGCTGAGATGGGAGAATCGCTTGAACCCAGGAGGCGGAGGTTGCAGTGAGCAGACATCACACCACTGCACTCTAGCCTGGGTGACAGAGCAAGACTCCATCTCAAAAAGAGAAAGAAAAAGAAAAAAAAAGGAAAAGAAAAGAAATAGAATGCATCAGAAAGTGAGTATGTAATGTTTCATTTCTTCAGAAGTTCCTTCTCTATGTGTATCAAAAATAATGACACAAAAACACCTGAGATGCTGTTATTGTAAGACCTTAGAAATAAGGCTTATAGAAGCATGATTTAACTTGTAGTTGAAGAATGGGTTACTGTTGGGTCCTTTACTGGCTGCTAAATGGTAAGATGTGGTAAGGATTCAGGATAGTAAGACAGACACTTGAAAATATATATTAAGGATGGAATATTAGATACAATCAGAGCCATCATTTCCACCCACAGCTTAGGTCACACCCCTCCCTAGCTCCAAACTCTCCCCTCATCTCCTTCTATATCTTTACTCCGCATTATTTTCTTCATATCACCTACACTACCTGCAAAGGTATATTATATGTTCATTTTTAAATTTTCATTTTTCCCCCTCCAGTGTGTGGCCTCAAGAGCTTAGAACAGTGTCTGACAAACCACAAGCTTGTAATAAATAATCATTGAGCCACTAAATGAGGTTGAGGTATAGCTTTGAGCTGGTAAACATTGAGTTACACCTAGCAGCTACTGTTGCTGATACAGAAAAGACGTATATGTGTGTACAGTATAAAGAACCAGCAGTCATTTCAGCCCACGCTATCACCATTGCTACTACTGCCGCAACTGCTACTACCTATACTATTACTACTACTCTTACTAATGAGTGCCCATAATAATAGCAAACCTTTAAGCACTTAATGTGTGCCAGGTATTGTACTAAGTACTTGATCTGCATTAAATCAGTCAATCCTCACAAGAATTCCACTAGGTAGTGAGCTGACACAAAAGGTCCTGCTATTGAATCAGAATCATGTGACTCAAAGAACTTACCCAATGTCAAACTTAATTAATAATTTCAAGGATACAAGCAATCAAGGGGCACAAGCAAAGCAATGACAGGTACAAGACATCCCACATGTTCTGGCTCTTTCTTTTTCATAGTCGTCTAGACTTTCAGGCCCAGAGTAATAAGTGAGTTCTCTAATGAAGTTTGCAGGTCACCTCACATAGTGGGGAGAATTTAAGCCATGAAACATCTTCATTTTAACCCAGAGTGTTTTTGCAACTTGTGCAACATTATTGAGATAGCTATGCCTCATAAATGTATAGATCATATATAAGATTGTTTACCCTAAGCAACCCTAAACCAGAGACATTCTGCTCAATGTGTATCATAGACAAAAGATCTCCCTCTTAGCAAGTATCACTAGTCTATTTGCCTGGTGGTCTGGAGATAGGGAATAAATGTTTGTGTGTTCCCCAGATGTATACATTGAAAATCTAAACTTCAATTTGATAGTATTAGGAAGTGGAGTATTTGGGACAAGGTGTCTAGATGTTTCAGTCAGTCTGGGCTGCTATTAATTGAGAAGTAATTAAGTCCTTAAGGTGGAACCCATATGAATAGGATTAGTGCTCTTGTAAAAGACACCTCAGAGAGCTCTCTAGCCCTCTTTCTGCCATGTAAAGACACAGTAAAAAGATAGCCATCTATGAGACAGAAAGTGCGCCCTCACAGACTCTGAATCTTCCTATGCCTAGATTTTGGACTTCCTAACTTCCAAAACTGAAAGATAAAGTTTGTTGCTTAAGCCACCCAGTCTGTGGTAATCCATGACAGCGGCCCAAACTGACTAAAACACCCAAATACCTTGTTTCTTTTCTATTCTTTTTTTTTTTTTTTTTTTTTTTGAGACAGAGTCTTGCTCAGTCACCCAGACTGGAGTGCAGTGGCACGATCTTGGCTCTCTGCAACCTCTGCCTCTTGGGTTCAACCAATTCTCCTGCCTCAGCCTCCCTAGTAGCTGGGATTACACGTGCCCACCACCATGTCTGGCTAATTTTTGTATTTTTAGTAGAGACAGGGTTTCACTGTGTTGGCCAAGCTGGTCTTGAACTCCTGACCTGAGGTGATCTGCCCGCCTCAGCCTCCCAAAGTGCAGGGATTACAGGCGAGAGCTACCATGCCAGGCCTCAAATACCTTGTTTCTGAGGAGATAGGACTGGGTGGCCCGCCTTCTCTTGTTTCTCTGGGTGTGTTTCTCTCATAATCAGTAGTAGAAATGGGTTATATGCCAACTGCTCTAACTCTTTGCTCTGCAGGTAACAAATTAGTATTTACGTATCAGGTTTAGAAAAGTAAACACAGTGAATGAAAGATCTGGAACTGATAATAGATTGCCCAAGAAATCTGTGATTTCTTCGCCCCTACACTACTCCCTCCAATAGATAATGCCCTCTATAAGCGCTTAAGTAAATCAAACATTTCTTGAGAAACTGCTATGCTAGGCTTTGTCAATAAAAAAGAATAGGGCATGATCTCTGCCATCGAGCTTAGACTGGAAATATAAAAATATAAAGAAAAATGTAATGAAGTGTGGTATGTTCAATGAGACAGTTACACAGTTGTGAGAATACAAAAATTTGGAGTAATTCAGGAAGTAAAGAGGAGGAGAGCAGGGATGGCTTGGAGGAATGGCCTGGCTGTTGGCTATTCATGTGTGTGTGCCTACCCTTGGAAAATACACATCCTCATAAAGACAAATGATGGAGAGCAAGAAAGAATACCAGAATGCAAGTGCACCGTCGGACTCAGTTTGCCTTTCAGAAGGAAATCAAAACCTCTTGACACCAACTGAAAGGCCAAGTTGGACAGCAGTTCCTCTGAAAGCTAGGGGAATTCCACAGTGAAGCTCAAGGCAGTGGAAATCTAATGACCATCACTGCATTTATATTAACTTTGAAAGTTTTCAGAGCATAATCGTCTTACTTTTTTACTAAAAAAGCATGCTGCCTTTCATTTTTATCATTTCTAGGTCATGTTTTATTAAGTGAAGTATGAAAAAGGTAAATGAAAGCAGTTTTAAATATGATAATCATTTTAAAAATTTTTACCATGGATTTACACTGTGTGCAGGACAGTGCATTTCCAAAAACATAGACTTGTGTCTTAGTTTGCTCAGGAAGCAATACCATAGACTAGGTGGCTTATAACCAACAGAAATTTACTTCTCAGAGTTCTGAAGGAGGGGAAGTTCAAGGTCAAGGTGCCAAAAGATTCAGTGTCTGGAGAGGGCCCACTCCCTGGTTCATATATGGCCATCTTTTCACTGTATTCTTACATGGCAGAAAAGGAAAATGAGTTCTCTGTAGTCTCTTTTCAAGACACTAATCACACGTATGGGGGCTCTGCCCCCGTGACCTAACCACCTACCCATAACTTCATCTCCAAGGGCCATCACATTGGCGGTTAGGAATTCAACATATGAATTTGGTGGGTAGGGAGGACACAAACATTCAGTTTATAGCAGCATGGAACTTATAGAAGCCAGATCATGAGTTATGAAGAGATCTCTATTTTAGAAACAGGTTTAACTGGTAAGGAACTCATCATTTATTATCTCTTCAAATTGATAAATCCTTATTTCTCACAAAAAAAGAAGAGTGCTATGTTTTTTATTAAAAAACTTATACACACAAGGATGTTATTGAAGAGACACATGACACCATTTCATTAAATCTGGGATTGTGCATCAGCCTTTCATGGCCACAAACCTGGGACCTAGAAGTATGATCCAAGTTGCAGAAGTAGGTACCTAAAAGGAAAGGTAAGAACTATATCTGAAGATCATTAGCAGGAAAAAAAGTAATATCCCACAGGAGATAAAGCACAGGCCAGAAGCCAATCTTCCAAGAAATCAGTTAAAAATAGTAGACTGGATAAAGAAAATTTGGTACATATACACCATGGAGTACTACGCAGCCATAAAAAAGAACAAGATTGTGTCCTTTGCAGCAACATGGATGGAGCTGGAGGCCATTATCCTAAGAAAACTCACACGGGAACAGAAAACCAAGTATCACATGTTCTCACTTATAAGTAGGAGCAAAACACTGAGTACATATGGACACAAAGAAGGGAATGACAGACACCAATGCCTACCTGAGAGTGGATAGTGGGAGGAGGGTGAGGATCAAAAAACTACCTATTGGGTACTATGCTTACTACCTGGGTGATGAAATAATCTGTACAACAAACCCCTGTGACATGCAATTTGCCTATATAACAAGCCTGTACATGTAGTCCTGAACCTAAAATAAAAGTTTAAAAAGTAAAAATAAAAAAAGAAATTAGTTAAAATCTTAATCTTAAAAATCTTAACCTTGATTGCCCCAGAAATATGCAAATGTGAATTTGTCTGCATTACGTGGAGTTGAGCCTGTGGTAAAGCAATTTTTCATTTGTCTTCCTTCATGACAGAACTGCCTTGCCCTTCTAAGAAGCACAGAAGAATTTTTTATCCTCATCTACCTAACTTCCCCAGAACAACCAAGCACTACACTTCGAAAAATCTCCCATGTTCCCTACTTCTTCCTAGTCCACAAATCTAATTTTAAAACTACAGAAACATTAAATCAATTATTTTTTGTATTAACTTAAATGTACCCAATATATAATCCAACTTTCAGTTGTCCATAAATGAAGAATAATGCCATCCATTCATATGTCTTTGAGTAATTTTCACCCCTTTTAAGTGAAAAGTTGGTTAAGACTCTGCACCCAGCAGCATAGGGCAAGATTAAGATAAACAGAACCATGAGAACTAGAGATGAAATAAACTATAACTATTCTACAAAGACAATCTAGTTGTTAAGAGCTGTGGGGAAGATCTGGATGAATGGTTTGCTTTTCCAAAAGTTTGAAGTCAGCCCACAAATCTTAGTATTTACTTTGAGGAATTCTTGGGAGAGTATGCACAAATTTATGAAAAAACAACAACAATTTGTCACTACAAATTACCCTTATTATCACAAATAAAATCCATCTGCCAATGAAGGAAGGGCACAAAACCCACCTGTCCTACGTACTTCACTGACAGCCGGCAGAAGCCATCTGCTGCTGTTACGGGAGGAATATAGGCAAGAAATCCACTTATCCAAGACTCTGCACTGATACAAGACAGTGTTTCTTTGCCCCTGAGAAGACACAGGAAGCCCAGTTGTATTCCAGAACCTATACCAAGAAGGAAGCAGAGGATGTTTGCTATTGGAGAGAATCAAGAATTTTGAAAAAAGTCCTATCCCTAAGATTTAGGTACATAGGGTCTCCCTAAGACTGAAACCGGGACAGGAAAACCAAGAAACTTTTTTCTCTTCACTGTAAGTCTTACCCCAAATACCAAAGAACAGACATCTGCTATTAACAGAACAATGAGATCACATGGACACAGGAAGGGGAATACCATACTCTGGGGACTGTGGTGGGGAGTGGGGAGGGGGGAGGGATAGCATTGGGAGATATACCTAATGCTAGATGACGAGTTAGTGGGTGCAGCGCACCAGCATGGCACATGTATACATATGTAACTAACGTGCACAATGTGCACATGTACCCTAAAACCTAAAGTATAATAAAAAATAAAAAAATAAAATAAATAAAAAAAAATAAAAAAAAAACAGAAGGGCAAGAAGAGAGATCCCCTCCATAGCAGAGTCATACAGGTGCTACTGAAATCTGAGATAGGACAAAAATACTGAGAGAAATTCTGTTGCTCCATGTCTCATACTAAGCACAGGGCAGTAGCTGTACCCTACTAAAGGAATTTAAAGACTTCATTGCACTAAAGCAACAACAAAGCCCAAACCCAGCTCACCTGCAGTCTAGACAGAATCAACCTCTTCCTCTTCCCCCCAAACACACACACAAATACACACATACATGCACGCACACACGGCTTTATAGGAGAAAAGGCATACTCATTTCTGGACATAAAAATTATTTACCTCCATCTCTGCTGTTCTGTTACACACATGTCCAGCATTTAATCAGAAATTATACAACCTCCAAAAGAGTGAGAAAAAAAATGGACCCATTGTTAAGATATAAAATAATGATAGATAGTCAAAATGTAAAAGAGCCAACAGAATCACACCCAAAAATGGCCTAAGTTGTTGGCATTATCAGACTGAGACTTTAAAATAACTGTGATTAATATATTAAATGATCTAGTAGAAAAGTTGTACAATATGTGTAAGCAGATGAAGAATTTCAGTAAAGAGATAGAAACTCTTAAGAACCAAAGGAAAATGCAACAAGTGAAAAACACCATACCAAAGATGAACAATTCCTTTGATGGGCCAGACATAGCAGAGAAAAAAAGAAATGAACTTGAAGATAGGTCATAAAAATTGCATATACTAAAACACTAAGAGGAGGGAAAAATTAAAATGAAAAGAGTATCTAAGGTCTGCGAAACAATATTAAATATTTTGAAAAAAAAAAACAGGTAATTGGAGCCCCTGAATAGGAAGAGAGAAAATCAAGGTAGAAGAATTATTTGAAAAGATAATGGTTAATAATTTTTCAATACTAATAAAAACAAACGGGCCACAGAGGAAGCTCAGAGAACTCCATGCAGGATAATACAAAGACAATATCCATTAAAAAATATAGAAAAGACTTTCTGTCTCTCTCTCTGTCTCTGTGTGTGTCTGTGTGTATGTGTGTGTGTGTGTGTGTGTGTGGTTTGTATTAAAACATAATAATATTTTTAAACATATTCAAAACCTTTTAAATGGCTTTGCATATCATTGGGATTACAACCAAAGCTGACTTTTCATGTGTGGTTACAGACCATTTCAGAATCACTCTGAACATTAGAGTAAGAAAACTAATAATGCAGGAGCCCCTATTGTTTACCAGACATTCTGCCACATTCTTCATATACTCACCTCTTTCAACCACCACAAATCATTTATTCATCCTGTCAATATTTATCAGATGCCTACTTTTTGTGCCAGGCATGGCATCTCTGAGAAAGTAACATAAAACTGAAAGCTAGAGGACAAGGAAAAACCACCATGTGAAGACAAAAGTGGCTAATGGGGAAAAGGACAGCCTAGTTTCCAGTCAAAGGAATGAATCCCAAATGTCTTCCAACGAACAGGAGAAAGAATGGCTTCAGTGCAGTAAGCCAGGAGAAGAATGACTGACTAGGAGGCCTGGTCCTGCAGAGGATCACCAGTGCCTTGTAGAACAAAGCAAGTTATTAAGCAGCAACTTGAGGACAGATTCTCCTGACTCCCTAGCTTCTGCCCATGTCTCTGGGGTAACTACTGACACTTTTAGAGCTTTACATTCTTCACAGCACTTCCGTATTCCTTACGCATATGAGAGCTCCTAAAAAGAACGGCTGCTTTGCAGAGCTCTAGGCTCTTTCCTCCACTGTGAAATATCATGCGATGCTGCTGAAATGTAAGTTCTGACAACAGGAATATGCTGAGAAGCCTCCAAATCTGAGTGAATAAAATGCCCAACTTATTAAGTCACGGGTGGTGGAGACTTTACAGATGCACTCAGCTCCCTGAGCATGATGTCAAGACCTCCACCCCCAACACACCCCTGACCAAAAGTTATGTAACCAGAGGACTCTGCTTCCAATATTGAGCACAAATGATGTAATAAAGGTCATCTTTATCTCTCTTTTTCCTGTATTTATCAGTAAAGTGATAATGAAGCCTACAGGGCAAAGACAAGAAGGAGGCTAATGATTGGAGGCAGAAACACATCTACAGAGGGCGTTTGTTACCACAAACTCATACTCTTGAGGGAGGAATGCAAGCTGTCATTTAAACATCCTCTGAAGGGCTTTAACTTTAACTCCCTTAACCTATAACCTACTTAGGTAGAGAGAGGGGCAGAAAATACTGTTAAGTACTTTAAGCATTAATGAATACTCCCAAGTATTTGACGCCAAGTAAATGAGATGTCTTTGCAGCCCTGGGTGTTCTGATATACGTGCCTTCACTCTGATACTTTCCTTACCCTTCCTGCCTCCTTGGGCCTTCACTTTAGCCTCCCAGCTAAATTAACTCAACTGAATGTCTATTTGTACCTTTAGTGGGCTACCCATGCTACAGCCTACATTATGAAATCTCATGAATTGACTTCCCATGAGAACCTAGAAATTTGACTCTAGTTCTGACTTTACTGAATTTTGCACTCTATTCAGGAGATATTCCTGTGTGCGGACAGTAGTAGGCATGTGTTTGACTGGGGACTGGACCTGACTCTCATTTATCCTGCTGTAGCAGCTTGGCAGGTGGGACCTAGGGCCCTGTCCTAATGTCCCCTGTCACAGAGATTCTCTCTTCACATTGGCTCTTTTTAATTTTTTTTTAAGACAGTGTCTTACTCTGTTGCCCAGGCTGGAGTGCAGTGGCACGATGATCTCAGTGCACTGCAACCTACACCTCCTGTGTTCAAGCGATCCTCCCGCCTCAGCCTCCCAAGTAGGTGGGATTACAGGTGCCTGTCACCATGTCCTTCTAATTTTTTCATTTTTTTATTTTTTATTTTTTGTATTTTTAGTAGAGATGGGGTTTCCCCATGTTGGCCAGACTGGTCTGGGACTCCTGACCTCAAGTCATCTGCCCACCTCGGCCTCCCAAAGTGCTGGGATTACAGACATGAGCCACCACGCTGGGTGCACAATGGCTCTTGATTTTTATTCTCACTGCTACTACCCCAGTACAAATGGTAATCACATTGTACATAACTTTCAGCAGACTCCTAACAAGTCTGCCTATTTGTGATATTTCCCTCTTCTTACTTCTTGCTTCCATAAAACCTTTTATTGACTGGGCACAGGGGCTCACACCTGTAATCCTAGCACTTTAGGAGGCCGAGGCAGGTGGATGGTTTAAGCCTGGGAGTTCAAAACCAGCCTGGGCAACATGGAGAAACTTTGTCTCTACAAAAAATACAAAAATTAGCCAGGCTTGATGGCACATACCTGTAGTTCCAGCTACTCGGGAGGCTGAGGCAGGGGAATCACCCAGCCTGGACAGCAGAGTGAGGCTCTGTCTCAAAAAAGAAAGTCCTTTTATAAGTCTTTCTTAAACACTGCTTTTCTCATGCCACCTCTTCTGCAAGAATATTTGATAGCCCCCGAAGTCCTACATTCTGATATTGAAGGCACAAATGAAGACAGGCTGATCTGTGAAATAGTACCATAAGACCTAGCAAGATAACTAGCAAGATGGGAAGTCAATGCTCAAGGCCTCCTCAAGTCTCAAGAAACAGGAAAGAATTGCAAGATTGAGGCCCACGGAGTGACATTTGGAAAGTATTGTATGAGAGAACTCCATCAGCCAGGGGCCAGTCAGAAGGCAGGCAGAAACTACACTGCAAGTTGGAGCAGAGATAATTTAACATAAAAAATAGATAGCTAGATATAAAGTTGTTAAATAGATAATGAAAGGAGTAAAAAGGGACATCGTGGAAGAAGCAACCACAGGAAACTGTTACTCTCCCTAAGACTGAGGGAACAAAGGGAAAAGCTGAAATTATTCAAACTTAAAGGAGGGGGCCTAGGTTGATGGTCACAATTTCCTTCTTCCATTTCTCATTCATGATTTTTTTTGTCTTAACCAGGACCTCAGTTGGTTTGTATCTTCATCCATTTGGGAAGCTATAACAAAATATCATAGTCAGAGTAGCTTATAAACAACAGAAATTTATTTCCCACAGTTCTGGAGGCTGGGGAGCCCAAGATCAAGGTCCTGGCAGATTCAGTGTCTGCAGGGGGTCTGTGTATTAGTATGTCCCCAACTACTATAAATACCTGAGACTGGCCAGGCATGGTGGCTCACGCCTGTAATCCCAACACTTTGGGAGGCCAAGGCAGGCACATCACCTGAGGTCAGGAGTTCCAGACAAGCCTGACCAGTATGGCGAAACCCCATCTCTACTAAAAATACAAAAAAATTAGCCAGACGTGGTGGTGCATGCCTGTAATTCCAGCTACTTAGGAGGCTGAGACAGGAGAATCGCTTGAACCCTGGAGGTGGATGTTGCAGTGAGCCAAGATCACACCATTGCACTCCAGCCTGGGCAGCAGGGTGAGACTATGCTCAAAAACCAAAATAAAAAACAAATAAATAAATAAATAATAAATAAATAAATAAATACCCAAGACTGCTGAGACTGGATAATTTATTAGAAAAAGAGGTTGAATTGGCTCACAGTTCCAGTAACTGTACAGGAAGCATAGCCACTTCTGCTTCTGGGAAGGTCTCAGGAAACTTCCAATCATGGTGGAAGGTGAATGGGGAAGTGGAACATCACATGGCCAGAGCAGGAGTAAGACAGAGAAGGGGGAGGTGCTACACACTTTCAAACAACTGGATCACTGGAGAACTCACTCACTATCAAGAGAACAGCACCAAGGGGGAAATCTGCCCCCATGATCCAATCACCAGGCCCCACCTCCAACATTGGGGATTACAATTTGTGATGGTTAATACTGAGTGTCAACTTGATTGGACTGAAGGATACAAAATATTGATCCTGGGTGTGTCTGTGAGGGTGTTGCCAAAGGAGATTAACATGTGAGTCAGTGGGCTGGGAAAGGCAGACCCACCCTTAATCTGGGTGGGCACCATCTAATCAGCTGTCAGCTGATTATATTGCTGGAATATAACCAGCCAGAAAAACGCAAAAAGAGAGACTGGCCTAGCCTCCCAGCCTACATCTTTCTCTGGTGCTGGATGCTTCCTGCCTTCGAACATCAGACTCCAAGTTCTTCAGTTTTGGAACTCAGACTGGCTCTCCTTGCTCCTCAGCCTGCAGACGGCCTATCGTGGAACCTTAATACTTAATAAACTCCCCTTTATATATATAAATATACATATATATATATGTGTGTGTGTATATATATATATATATTCCATTAGTTCTGTCCTTCTAGAGAATCCTAATACACAATTCACCATGACATTTGGACGGGGACACAAATCCAAACCATATCAACCTGTTTCCTTATTCACAGATGGCACTGCCTTCTTATTATGTCCTTAGGTGGTGGAAGGAGCAAGGCAGCTCTGTGGGGCCTCTTTACAAAGTCACAAGTCCCATTTATAAGGGTTCCACCCCGGCCAGGCACGGTGGCTCATGCCTGTAATCCCAGCACTTTGGGAGGCCAAGGGAGGCAGATCACGAGTCAGGAGTTTGAGACAAGCCTGGCCAATATGGCAAAACCCTGTCTCTACTAAAAATACAAAAATTAGCTGGGCATGGTGGCAGGCACCTGTAATCCTAGCTACTTGGGAGGCTGAGGCAGGAGAATCACTTTAACCTGGGAGGCAGAAATTACAGGGAGCCGAGATTGTGCCATTGCACTCCAGCCTGGGTGACAAGAGCAACACTCCATCACAAAAAAATTTAAAAAAAGGGTTCCACTCTCATGATCTAATCACCTCCTAAAGGTCCCACCTCCTAATACCCTTACCTTAAAAGTTCAAATATCAACATATGAATTTGGGGGTGACATAAACATTCAACCTTAGAAGTTTGAGGTAACCGACAGAGTGACCAAACCACCATGCCTGGAGGATCGCAATCCTCAGTATTCTGCTCTAGGTGCTGTAGTGATCCATTCACTTTTACAAACGGATATGGAAATACTAAGAGGCACAACAGAAAGTCCTTACCGACCCCATCGCATAGCATCAACCAATTTCTTCTGCCTTTCCATGTGTAAAATTCAGAATGTCTTTCTTCTCATATATATGTCAGCTATGTGTTTTGAGGGTGATGAAAATTATGATTAAGGATCATAATGATGCAAAATATTACCAAACAGACCAAATAGAAACTATGACAGTAATTGTAAATACAGTGAATCTTAAAAAATGAGTAAAAAGAGTGGAAATGGAGTTGGTCTCAGTAAGTAAATTATATCATTTCTAAAAATTGGTAACTAGTAATAACTATTACACAGCTTAATTATAAATCATAAACATAATATTTTAATCATAGGTTTCATTTAATGTTCACATTAAACGATACAACTATGTTCAGACCTCATAGCAGTGGTTGTGTTTATTATTTTCCAATAAAACCATTAGTTTATGGTGCTAACAAAAAGTAGAGAAGCATGTTGTCAACTCACATGTTACTCAGTGGAAAAAGCAGTAATGTAAGTTGCAAATCCTAGGCTGCAGTTGAAATTCTGGCTTGTTTCACCCACGGCCATTTGATAACTGTGCCAAATTCTCTTTATGCGAACGCCTGTATGAGTAATTCCTGCCTAAGAAACATAGGATATATTGCCATGCTTCTTTTTTCAATTTATAATTGTTTAGGCAAGTTGAGACACAGTGATCCTCTAATTAAAACATTTAGAAATAGATCATATGATTGACTATGATCTGCTAAAAACATCTGAACTCAATAAAGGAACAATGAGAGAGTTTAATACCACTTCAACAAGAGGAAATATACCTATGCTCACTTAATATGTTCCATCAATTGTGCAAATTTGCCAACAGTAATTTTACAGAGTCTGTTTCACGTCTTAATAAGATTAGAGATCAGATACTTACAGAGACAAATTGATAGAAATTTGTTGTTGTCCCAAAGGCTTTAAGTTTTCTTTGAAATCTTATAGCTTTGCAAAGATGTGTATCTGGAATCATAAGATCTGCATGCCAAGCTATCTTTGATTATCCAATTCAGTAAAAAGTTAAAGTAGCAGACATGGTTTTTATGCCAAATGCTGACATAACCAGAAAAGAGTTGTTTTCAAAGGGAACCCTCCCTCTGTTCTAAGCAACAGCATCAGGCCTGTCTGACTTGCTCTTTGATTTGAGAACTGTTGATACCTAACTGGCAATGAGTATAGAAGGTCTTAATGTAAACCACAGGGATATATTTTAAATGTATGTAAATCCCATCAGGTTGTCTCTATTTTAGGCTGACAGTGATATTGAAATCTGTCTTTTGTATTCTCCTCTCTTGCCATGTCAAGTTTCAGGAAAGATAGCCCTACATTTCAGGTTTGTATATCAATAGTAATTGCTGTGTTAAAACTATGCACATTTGTGTGGAGAGGCAGCGAGAGTTTAGAGAACTGAACACTAGTTTAAGAATTAAATTAGGTTGGATTTGAGTTTCTATTCTCTCACTTGTTGGCTATGAGAACTCGAGCAATTATCTTTATCCCAGTGGTATCCACATGAAACATACACAAATTTTAAAAAGGAAAATGAAAAACATTCTTGAAAATGATCTTTAATTTTAGAATGTACAATATGATCATTTAGCTTTCGATATTCCTTTAAAAACTTTTCCCGGAATTCATTATTTGTAAGTTAAATGAATACATCTCACAAGAGGAGATGTGAGATGGATCCTCAGATCTCACACCTCAATCAGAAGGATATATAAATTAATGTTTGTTAAAAAAAAACACAAAGACTCCTTATAAATCAATTACACCATGCCCTGGCATACTGTAACATGATAATCAAATTGCCTCATACCTGGCTAAGATGCTCAAGGGTTGGAATTTTGATAAGGAAGCTTCTTGCTAGAACAGAAACTCTCCAAAGACAGGATTTGGGACTGTTTGTTCACTGTTGTATCTTCAGCACCTGGAGCCATTCCTGGGACATGCAGTAGTTGGGTGGCTGAAGTCTCAATCACTTGAGGGAAGGGCAAAGGATAGTACGAAGGTATTAGGCATTAGGTGCCAATTAGGCAAGAGAAAGGGTTAGGTGAGGTTCAGAAACAGAGATTAAAAGGTAAAATCTAACTTGAGGTCTAAGTAGTAGAATTAATTGGTGCCAAATCTAGCATGCCATTCTAGTTGACAATTAATAATACACAACCAAACATCATATAGCAGAGACCATTTCAAAGTAAAATATTGAGCATATTATAATATAATGTGTATATATTTAAGAGATAGTATAACACAATTCTGGGTGTAACTGTATAAGAGATAAAGGAAATATGAGTAAACTAATTGATGACTTTCATTGCATTTTATAAATTGTAATCTTTCCTAGAAAAGGAAAAACATATTGATTACAAAAACATTGGTTACAAAATCAGTCTTACCAGGCCAGGTTCAGTGGCTAATACCTGTAATACCAGTGCTTTGAGAGGCCAAGGTGAGAGAATGGCTTGAAGCCAGGAGTTTGAGACCAGCCTGGGCACCAAAATGAGACTCCATCTTCACACACACACACAAAATAATAATAATTAGCTGGGCATGGTGCTGTGTGCCTGTAGTTGTAGCTATTCGAGAGGCTGAGGTGAAAGGAGCCCTTAAGCCCAAGGGTGCAGTGAGCTGTGATCAGACCATTGTACTCCATCCTGGGCAACAGGGTAAGACCTTGTCACACACACACACACACACACACACACACACACACACACACAAATCAATATTTTCCCATGAAAAGGAGAATGGTTAGACAAACTATGTTTCATGAACATTTGTTAAACTTATTTGAGTCCTAGCCATTTCAACAAGATCAGGGAAAAATTAACCAATCCATTAGAAAAAATATACACACGCTCCTCACCATAAATCGGAGCTAAAGTGTAGGTCATACCTCAGAATTTCATACTTAGATTCTTAAGTTAACATTCTCCTAGGATAATGTGGTGATGTAATATATTTCTGAATTATATTTCTTTTTTTTTTTTTGAGACAGACTCTCTCTCTGCCACCCAGGCTGGAGTGCAGTGGAGCTATCTCAGCTCACTGCAATCTCTGTCTCCTGGGTTCAAGCAATTCTCCTACCTCAGCCTCCCACGTAGCTAGGATTGCAGGTGCCCGCCACCATGCCCAGCTAATTTTTGCATTTTTAGTAGAGATGGGGTTTCACCATGTTGGCCAAGCTGGTCTTGAACTCCTGACCTTAGGTGATCCACCCATCTCGGCTTCCCAAAGTGCTGGGATTACAGGCATAATCCACCACATCTGGCCTCTGAATTATATTTCTAACAGGTAGATAATGTGGAATACTGGGGAGATCAAGGCTTGGTAGCAGACAAAGCAAAATAAGATGCCACGAGGCTGTCAGTCTGCCTCCTACTACTCATTCTGGCCTTTTGCTGCTAGGAGGCCAATGCAGTGCTCTGTCCAGCCCTTGCTACTAAAATCACAGGCTTCTTATTCACTCAGGATCCTCTGTTCAAGTTACAACTTGCCAATCTTAATGCACCTCTGGAAGCTATTGCTGCCAAGATGGCAGTGAAGAAATGCATAGACAAGATGTCCCTTGGGAACAGACTCTTAATTTTAAAAATATTGGTGAAAATATTGGTGAAATTTAATCTCTGAGGTGTAAAAACTCTTTTATCCTGGTTTCCACTGTCTTTCAGTGATACCCTGATCCTCACTGCAGAATGCAAAGGTTTCAAATTCTTGCTTTAATAAATTATTGCCCTGCAAAAATAGATACATAGAGAGAGAGACTTGGTAACAGAAAGGTATGGGTTTTACTGCTGTCTCTGCCATTTTTACAACCTTGAGAGAATTACTTAATCTCCCTGAGCCTCAGTTTTGTCATCTATAAAATGGGGATTATGCAGTATGTTGTGCAGATTAAATGAAGTAGAAAACGTACCTGGTATATAGTGGGTGCCTAATTATCTACTTTCCTCCATGCTTTTCCCAAGCCCCCTAACTATATACACAGCCAACTTGACAGTTTCAAGATGCCCTTGACCTGATAATGTACCCAAATAACTAATTTCAGTTGCTTTTCATAGAGCCAGTCTGCTGGACTAAATTGACTCTTCAAGTTAGTTGAAACAGTTAAACTGACAGTTATGAAAAAGCCTTAAAGTCAAACAGAACATTATAGCAGATTTTACGGAGGATTAAGATTGCTTCTGTTGTTCTCTTTGAAGAGAACGGATGGCGTGACTGAACACAAATCCTCATGGTGCTCCTGGGCACTTTGCAATATGAAACGTGTTGGATGATTGCTTCACTGTGTTATAATACATCTGCCATCAGCTTCAAGGTGAGCACTCTATTATTTTTACAGCTGTACTCCTTTTCCTGGAATTTTGAAATTTCAAGAGGAAAACAACAATTTCAGATCTGTGGAGCAAAGGTAGGTGTGATCTTGTAATCTCTTAGCTCATCCTACTGGGTTGGCATAGGCCAGAAACCTACGGAAATGGGACTGAATCCAAGCTGAAGTCTTGGACTGCCATACATCAGCCCAAGAGCTCTTGGATGAAATGCTAGAGAGAGCCTCATCACCTGTGCTTTTGATGGATGGAAGCACTACTTCAGTAGAGCTGAGGGCTTCCCTGCAGATGTATAAAGGTTACAGATCTCGCTCCCTCCATGTGCCAACTGATCCAATCCCAAGACCTCCCAATTACTCCCACCTGGTCCTGCTGCTTCATCCCACTGGTGGCTCCCTCCGTATTTCCTCCCACTGCGGGCATCCCACTTTCCAGATGCTCTGTTTGCCATTGTTTCCACTGAGAGATGCTCCAGCAGGTTGGAGCACTGGTTGGGACATGGCTAGTGAGAGCATTTTGTGTTACAAATGTACTTACATGTATTTGTGTTACAATCATATGAGTTCTATTCTTGGCTCAGGCTCTGGTGATTGTGAACAGGTGACTTACTTACAGTTAGCCAAACTGCAAAGTTGGAGGACATGGTCCTTCAAACTGCCAAGTCTACTCAAGACTTTCTGACACCAACTGCAAGGAGTTACAGCCCAACTACAAAGCTAAAAGGGAAAGTCAACACAAAATCTCCCACACTTCTGACACCAACCGCAAGGTCAAGAGGTTCCCCAAATCACCCTCACATTTGATAATTCACTAAAAGGATGCTCACTGAAGGCTGTTTGTTATACTCATGGGGTTATGGTTTATTATAAGGAAAGCATACAAAGGGCTGCACCTGTGAAGCTTCTACTGTCCCCAGAACATGTTACCTTCTCAGCATTGGTGTATGACAACATACATGGAGTACTGCCAACCAGAGAAGCTGACCCAAGTCTCCATGGGCAGAGTTTTTACTAGGGCTTCATTAGGTAGGCGTAACTGATTGCCTCATGGATTGAGCATAGTTGACACTCAACCTCCAGGTTAACTGCTCCGAAGGCTCAACCCTAAAATCACATGGTTGGTCCTTCTGGTATGACCAGCCTCAGACTGTCAGGCATGGGCAGACCCCTCCACAAATACTCTCTTTCCTATTAGGTATGATGTAGATTACCTTCCAGAAGCTGAGGGCCAAGTCCAGCCCTCTCTTTGGACAATGCCAAATTTATCACTACACATTACTTAATTTGTCTGAGCCTCAGGTTTTTCATTGATAAAATAAGGATAATCATACATGCCCTATGACTCTCAAGCTCATAAAGAGATGCAACAATTCTCTGGATTCAGAAAATTTCAGCTAATAAGAGAAACTTTGAGATTTCTGCTAAAATAGGGTAGCTTCTGTAGTTTCTGTGTCAGACTCAAATATTGTCCAATGGCTCCTGCCTCCAAACCCCACTTTTCAGAGACAATTCTGATTGCACAATGTCCTTAGAAACAGACACATTCTCCCATTTTCAGGGGAAATAGTACACAATGGGGGGAAGTGCACAGGACCAAACACTGGCAGAGGAGCCGGCTTCTAGCACTTATTAGCTGTATGATTCAGAGCAAGACATTAACTTCTTGAAGCACAAATTTCCTCATGGAGATAACATACTTGCCATATACATTATCATAAGGTTGTTGTAAATTCAAATGAATTTTACTGAATCTTAAAATCAAAATGAATGTATATATTTATATGTATATGAAAATGCTCATTAATCAAACATTATTGAAGATAATGAAATGGTTAAGCTACCAATGCTGTAACTTCTTTTTTTTTTTTTTGGAGACAGAGTCCCTCTCTGTCATGCAGGCTGGAGTACAGTGGCACCATCTTGGCTCACTGCAACCTCTGCCTCCTGGGTTCAAGCTATTCTCATGCCTCAGCCTCCTGAGTAGCTGGGATTATAGGTGTGTGCTACCACACCCGGCTAATTTTTGTTGCTGTCATTTGTTTTTTTTGTTTTTTTGTTTTTTTTGTAGAGAACGGGTTTCACCATGTTGGCCGGGCTGGTCTTGAACTCCCTACCTCAAGTGATCCGCCTGCCTCGGCCTCTCAAAGTGCTGGGATTACAGGCATGAGCCACGGCACCCTGCCAGGTGCTGGAACTTCCGTACCCCAGGAGAGTGGACTTCTGTAAAGTGCTAAAGAAAGTGGCTGATGTGCCAATAGAAAGTATCCTATAGGTCACATTTAAGTAAATGAAACAGTTTCTAAATGAATCCTATGGTCTGAATGTTTTTGTCCCCCTAAAATTCAGATTTTGAAATCCTAACCCCCAATGTGATCCTATTAAGACATGGGGCCTTTGGGGTGGTGATTAGATCATAAAGGCAGAGCCCTCATGATTGGGATTAGTGACCTCATAAAAGAGGCCCCAGAGAGGCCCTCACCTTTCCACTGAGTGAGGACATGGCAAAGAGGCACTGTGTTTGGGAACACAGGCACTCACGAGACACTGAGTCTACTGGTGCTTTGATCTTGGACTTCTCAGTGCCTAGAATTGTCAGAAATAAATTTCTGTTGTTTATAAGCCACCCAGTCCATGGCATTTTGTTTTAGCAGCCCAAAAGGACTAAGCCAATGGATTATTAAATTCTCTCCTTCATCTCCCCACATACTTTAAAGTGTTTTCCATTTTTTGGTTAAGTAGCACTTAAGATATTTTCATCCTATAGTCTTTCTTTAGCATTTATTCAGTCATCAATACACCCAGTTGGGAGGTGGGGATATCAAGGATTTTTTTAGAATATGCAATACCTTGCTAAGGTTGAGGTTCTAACCTCCCATGTGCCTTTCGTACTCTCAAGAACTCAGACGCTTCTTGTTTATGAAGCCTGATGTGGGCCTCCTCTGTCTTTCCTCACTCCCTGAGAGGAACAGCCCAGCTCCAGCCAGTGGGCAGCGCCCTTGCCTGCAGCTTCCCTCCCTGCACTCATGATCTGTCTTAGCAGAAAGGAAGAAATGATTTCCCTTGAGCTTCACAGCAGCTTCTGCTTCTTTTCCACCAGGCACTAACCACCACCTCACTACCTCCACACAGCCAAACAGACATGAGAAGGGGGAGATAGGGGAAGGGTGCACTCAAAGGCACCCAGAACCCAAACACTGCCAAAAAGTCTGCAGCCAAAGTTCCAAAAGCCAAAGGAGCCACAGAGACTCCACAAACCCCACCACTTCACCTCCAGTCTCCCAGATCTATAATGTTTCTCTCTTCCTTTGAGAGTTCCTTTCCCCTAGCCCTGTTCTTTACCTTTCAAATTAGGGAAGATAGAGAGGGAAGGAAGGAAGACGAAAGTGAATATTTATTATGTGCTGCCTTTACCATCAATAGAGTTGGCCTTTTTTCATGCTCCCCAGTAGTTCTCCCTGAGATGCTCCAGTGAGTGAGGCCGGATGTAGCCTGGCCCTGGTACTCAAGGAGTCCTTTACATTCTCAGAGGGACAGAGGAAACCTCAGAGCCCTGGTACAAACCTCCAAGATAGCTGCTTAATGGCAACCTAATTTGCTTCAAACTGCTATGGGCCAATCAAGAAATGTAAATTATTTCCATTTTAATGAATGATTTATACGTTCTGAATGGTTTGGCTCCAAATTACAAAGAGGTCAGTTTTCCTCACCTGTGCTCCACTGCAGAGGAAGGCAAATGAGATTTCATAAGCAAAAAAGAGCGGACAGATGCAAACGTGGATTTTTCCTGAACAGGAAGGCTGTTCTTCCCAAAGGCCAGTGCTGCTTTACCACGATCAATCCAGAAGACTAAACAGGAGGCTGCATGTCTTCATCTGATGTGGCCCAGAGCCAACCTGTCGGAAACTTCATCTGCTCATTTAAGAGGCTGGAAAAATATGGCTTTGGAAGAGAGCTTGGGTCTGTAATTTAAAGAGGCAGGCACAGACATTATTTCTAAACAAACTATTGCTGTGTTTAGTATTGTAATCATTCAGGGCTTGGCAGAGAGCAGAGGGCACCTTCCATCCGGCTAAAGAGGAGAGGGCCACAAAGGGATGGACAGGCCTGAGGGACACCAACAAGGAAAGTGTGGTGCTGAGGCTGGTAACAACAGAGCCTGAACCCAGGCAATACAATACAGCCCATATGACAAAAATTGATCAATTCCAAAATGTCAATTGGGTCAAGGTTGAAAAACCCTAATCTAAAAGAATACTCCAGCAATGTGGGTTGGGAAAATAATTTGCAATGGTAGAAATAATTAGCAAATTCATATTAATTCTAAAAAAGGTTATTCGTAGAAGGCTCACACAGGTGCATCTCAGAGACCCTAGGTGCCTGCTTCTCACAAGGGACTGCAAACTGAGGCCTCATTGTCTGCCTCTCACTAGTTAATTAACAATGTTTTTAAGCATGCTTTGGTTTCCCCAACTTTGGAACAGGGATTAAAAATAGTACGTAGATTTGTTAGGGAGAGTAAATGAAAAAACATAGGAAATGGGCCAGGTGCGGTGGCTCACACCTGTAATTCCAGCACTTTGGGAGGCTGAGGCAGGCAGATCATTTGAGGTCAGGAGTTCAAGACCAGCCTGGCCAACATGGCAAGGTCCCTGTCTCTACTAAAAATACAAAAATGAGCCGAATGTGGGTGGGTGCCTGTAGTCCCAGCTACTCGGGAGGCTAAGGCAGGAGAATCACTTGAACCCGGGTGGCAGAGGATGCAGTGAGCCGAGATCGCGCCACTATGCTCCAGCCTGGGCAACAGAGCAAGACTCTTGTCTCAAGTATACCTATGTAACAAAACTGCAAGTTCTGCACATGTACCCTAGAACTTAAAGTATAATAAAATAAATAAATAAAAGTGTAGTTGTGGCAAAAAAGAAAGATAAAAGAAAATATAGGAAATGCACTTAACACATTCCTTCTTGCACAGTAACTTCTCCAATAATGTTAACTGTTGTTATCCTCACTATTATCATCATAATTATTACTATGATTACTACCAGCTAAGTCTTGGGAGTGGGTCGGGGTGGGGGGTGGGATTCATCCCACCACTACTTTGCCTCGAAATAATCTTCTCATCTTATTTCTGAGTTTTCTCTGTTTTGACATTACCTGATTCCATGAAACCTCTGGAAAAATGAATTGCTGGTCTTGGACAACAATTCTAAAACTCCCCAAAATCTACTGCTACAAAAATGTATCAAACTGGAACTAAATGCAAAATGGAAGTCTTATTTTCCTTGAATTACCAAACATTATTACCAGAATGGACAGGCTTCTGTTCTCCATTTCCTAATTTCGTGATGAAAAAGAAAAAAAAAATAACCCTACCCTATATTTGGTTTCCTCTGGGTTTGGCCAGGACAGTTCTGAAGTTTTCAGTATCCAGCTATGTATCTGAGAAATGTTTCTATTTTATGTAAATTAAGCTGGTTACATGGCTCTGTAAACATATTTAAGTCTGTTTAGCTTATTGTAGGTCTTTTTAAAAGGCAAAAGACTGCTTTCCCTAAATCATGAATTTGTCCAGGAAAACGGCACTGGTTGGTGCCTATCTGTAGAGGTTTTGTGTACCTTATCTCAAAGAATTCTCATAACAACCAGGCAAGGAAGGTGTTTTTATTTTTGGCTCGGGGCTATAAAACTGAGTTTCTGAGACATTAACTTGTCAAACATCACACCGTGTATAAGTGGATTTGAAGCCAGGTATGTCCCACCCCAAAGCCCATGACCTTCCCATGACTCCTTGTGCCACCAGCCAGCAATCTGCCCTCTGGCACCTCACTCTCAGTGTGGAGGGGGGCATCAAGAAACTACTTTAGCGCTCTCTGAAAGGTAATTGTAGTGAACATTACCCATTGCATTGTGCCATTCTTGCGGGAGTGACTCTGCCTACCACTTCTGTAGCTAAAATCCAACGAAGAGCAGTTGCTTCTCTTACACAAAATCTCTATCTCTAAGAGCTTTACAAAGAAATTCTGAAATGCCCTAATCCTTGCCCTGGTACCAAATCTAAAATTCTTTTGCCATTTTCTTTCATATGTCATGTGCTTTAATCCCATTACTCTGTCTTAGGACTCAGAGCGCTTAAATGCTTGCTGGGGCCAATGGAAATTGCAAAGGAAACCAAGCCAAACCAAACCCAAGCAGGATGGGAAGAGTTGGGGAATGTTCCTCTTCTTTCCCTTCTGCTCTCAGATGGCAGCAACCTGAGTTCCTTCTGTCCCGTCTTAATTCCTTCTAAGCCTTGGATATACAGCCAAAGTTTATTTTCCTACCATTCTGTAATGCTTTCACAGATACAGTACTTCACTGTTCAGAGGATGCCAATGCCTGTAATAAACAAGAGACAGACTTAACAGGTAGCTTTTGTTAAGCATTTACTATGACCCAGGCCCTGTGCTAAGTTCTTTCTGTCCATCAGTATATATACACAAGGAAAGAAAAAGAAGAGTGAAAGAAATTCCTTTTGGAGTCTGACTTTCAGTAAATGTGAAGAGCCAAAAGCTGCCTAACATCAGCAGAGGCCCGCTGTTGGTCGAGGTTTATGTTGGCATCCTGGAATATTTAGTCACTGGCTAACCAGCATCCCTAGGCTGAGTTCTTGTCTCCTAAATGACGGTCTTTTTTAAAAAGGGGGAGAAAAAAATTTGCAAGGCCAGGACAAAATCTGACATTGAAAGATTATCAGAAGTTCACATAAATGGCAATATTTCAAAACTAAAAGGTTACATGATCTGAATTCTACAAAGGGTATTTACAATATGAGAAATATTTGTGGCTACATGTTAGGACAAAACAGCCTGAGGCAGAGTGGCTTTTCCCTGCTGGGACACTGTTACATACTTGTTTTTGGCATTGGGCAAAACCGCCCACTGCAAGAAAATAAAAGTATCCTTTTAAAATTCAGGAAAACTTTTTTCCCAAGAAATTATGCACGAGTTTCCCCCAATAGCCTCTTAACTGTTTTGCTATTACTTGGCACACATAAATATACAGAAGTATGCACCGTCATACTCTCATAGATGTCAATGGTGCAGTAGCATTTGCACATACTCTCATTTGTTCTTTGACACTATTCTGATCAGTAAGCAGAAAACTGTTTCAAAATGCCTCCTAAATGGTGGGGAGAAGTTTTGAAGATAGCTTATTCCAGCTCACTCTAAGAACCAGACACTGTTAACATGAGGTTATTAAAAATGAAAAGCAAGTCTGTTCAACACAGATAATGTTAAAAGCAGAGCAGCACCATCTGCCTACCTATCCTCTTCTCTCACACCTCTGATTCCAGAGCAGGGTCCCCTCAGAGTTCTGGTATCCCCCAGCCCCCAGTCGATGTGGTTGCTAATGAATAAGGTGCTAACAGGCCCTGGGTATAGCTGCATGGATAGATATAGACAGATGATAGATAGATAGGTAGATAGATACATAGATATATACATAGATACATAGATAGATAGATAGATAGATAGATAGATAGATGATAGATAGATGATAGATAGATAGATGATAGATAGATAGATAGATAGATAGATAGATAGATAGATAGATAAATAGATATAGATTTCAATTTAGGGCTAGACACAGACATAGATGCAGACAAAGACACAGAGATAGATAGATAGATGATAGATAGATAGATAGATAGATAGAAGTAGATAGAGATAGATATAGATATAGATATAGATTTGGGGCTAGACACAGACACAGATGCAGACATAGACATAGATAGATATAGACAGATATAGATATAGATATACTTCCTATATCTAAAGGACTCAGAGCGTCACCCCACAGTTTGGATTTGACACCAAGGGCAGCCTGTCACCTCCCTGCCCCCACTACCTTGCTCCCACCCTCCAATATCAGTGCCAGTTTTCACTGATTCCTCTGCCCATAGCTGTTGCGTCAAACCCAGCAGCTTCTTTGCATTTCTAGGATTCACTCTGCAGGAGTGTGGCGGTGGAGCGGACACGTCCAAGAACTCAATTGCTTGTCTTGCTCAAGGAGTCAACATCACTAATATTTAGGAGTCACAGCTCTTTTATGGCCAGGATTTGCTGAGCAGTACAAAGCTATTTCTGAGTCATGACACATTTTAAACAAAACATACTCAATATCACAACATAAAGATTTTAGTTTGCCTCCTCTTTTGACTCTCTCTTACATTCCATAGGAAATTTCCTTTGTAGACTTATGAGGTTATCAGGAAAACAACTTTAATCAATATTTGAATAGCAGCTCAACTGTCTTCTAGTTAAATATGAGGAGACTGAGATTCCAATAGGTGCCAAGCTCCTTTATTAGACAAACTGCAGATCTTCCGAGCCCAGTCCCAGGCTCTTCCGATCCTGCCATACTGCCTGATCTTCTGAGTTCGAATTAGTTAGTCGAAGTTTCACGTATCTGTCAGTGGCGAGGGAAGCAACCTAACTCTTGACTGACTTTCTGTTGCCTCCAGGACACTTGATTTCAGACAAGCCAGGGCAGAGCCCAGAGTTAGGACCTGGAATCTTGGGGTCAGGGCTGGGGTTGGGGAGTTATGAAGGCTAGGGCTGTGGAAAAGTTCAAGGGAGTTGTCTGGAGAGCAAGCTGCCCAGCAAGAGGATGGAGCTAAAGAAGATCCTCTCCTCTGAAGCCCCCTTCCAGAGAAAGAACCTGTGAGGAGGAGGAAGAGAAAATCTATGCTGTTTGGCCTCAGATGCTTTCCTCGCTAAATGCTTTCCTGACCCAGAGAGGTCCAGAGAGGAAGAGAGAGAGCATGCAAAGAAGTACAGACAGGGGAGACAGAAGAGAAGGAAAGAAGACAGGCAAAGGGAAGGTAAGGATGCTTGGGACAGATAAAATGTACCCAAGAGACAGTGATTAGGAAAACAGAAAGTAAAAATGCAAGTGAAAGGGGCGCCATGCTTACGTTGCAAAAACTCATGAATAATGATACTGGGTTTGAAAGTGATTCCTGGATGGAAAAAAAAAAAAGACTTTCTCTTTCTCCATCTTTTTATTTAGGTACAACCCTAAAGAATCTGGGATGTCAATACCGGGCACGCGATCCATTCACTCAAGTAAGCCATATCCAGCTTATGCGGATGCCAGCTCCCTGCTGCCCCAGTTAAGAATTGAGAGCCTTGTGCTGAAATTACCAGGAGCTGTATCTTCACTCTGTGTCTGTGAATAAAAGGAAGGAGATGCATAACCAAGTTTGTGCGGGCATGAGCCTGCAGGGCTGTTCACTGCCAAAGGATTCAACTGGAACTCCAGCATCTAATGCTTCTTTTCACATCTGCCTGGCAGCTCAGTTATTTGTTGGCCCTCCCAAGGCTTGACAAAGAGCACATGTGGCGGTCTGAAGCTTGAGGTGCACACAGAAAGCTGACACTTTCTTACTTTAATTACACACATACTTGGCTTTGAAATACCTCTGTGTATTTAATGCAGAAGGAGGTGTATTTTAGGTTTTAAGCAAAGAATGCTGCACCACCCACCGCTTTAATCTTCCCTAACCAGACCCCAAATCCCACAGCAGTGGTTCATGTAGCGAGATAAGCCATGGCAACACATTTATGAAGCCCTGGTTAGACTCAATGCTATTTTTCTCATCATCTTGCTCTTCAAATTTAAGGTTTAAAATAAACACAGGGGAAGCTGCAGCAAAGTTTCTGGAGCAAAGGGTAACTATAGGTGAATGACTATGGCCAGCTGCTTTTAGATAGCTCCACGACAAGGCAGAGAACAGAAATCAGCCTGGTAGTGTCAGGACTGATTTTTCAGGAATTTCTAGAATAAATATTAGTGTAAATGTGGGTAAGAAGAAAGAGCAGTTTTAGCCAGAGGGTTCACTGGAAAATTGTAAGTCATGTAGTCAGGACTATGCAAACGCTGCATTGTGATGACAGTCAAACTCATGAAACTTGACAAACTCAACCACTGATTCAGCTATTCAAAAAAAAAAAAAAGGCATTGGATCATTTTCCGGTTTACATACTTTGTACATGTATTGAGTTTTGGTTTATGATAATCAACTAGTGATTTCTCAATCATTCATTGCATATCCTATTCCTTAGTCAGTTAGTTCCTAAGTTCATGAAAAGGATTTCAGCCACATCAGTTTCAAGACAAAGTGCTAGGCATTGTTTAATTCTGAAAAATTATATAAAAAAGAAACATGAGGAAAAAACCACATTTCTCCTAGTTTTGTAGCAATTGCAACACAGATATTTTAAGTGTGTATAAAGGAAAACGTTATGGCTATTTCATCAGCAAGTGTTTTTTGCCCAGTAAGTGTCCGATTGCATGCTGCTGATTTTATTTAGTGGTGAAAGTTGGGCCATCTTCAAGTATGTGCCACTCACCTTCCACTGTGCCTCCCCTTCTCTTGGCATGCATTTATTCTTTCAACAAATACCTGTGGATATTCACATTCCAGTTACCCAGAACATCTGGACAAAGTTTCTTCATCTTCTATCACTGTCATCTCCACGTGGACCCTTAGGTGACAACATTTCAGAGACACCAACTGTTCCAAGCAGCTTCTAACAATGCAGGGTGGACATTAAGCTCACAATTCTTGAAATATAAATGCATTGTGGTTTTATCTCTCTTTTCTCATCTTATCATTCTGGCCTCAGTATTAAATAGTTGCCAATTAAATAGCAATGAGGAGATAAAATATAAATAATTATTTAAATGATTTTAACTTATTCAAATACTGCTATAGTTGATATTAAAACTAGTACTAAACAATAGCTTTGGCTGGGCGCAGTGGCCCACGCCTGTAATCCCAGCACTTTGGGAGGCCGAAGTGGGCAGATCACTTGAGGTCAGGAGTTCAAAACCAGCCTGGCCAACATGGTGAAACCCTGTCTCTACTAAAAGTACAAAAAAATTAGCCGGGCGTGATGGCAGGTGCCTGTAATCTCAGCTACTTGGGAGGCTGAGGCAGGAGAATTGCTTGAACCCGGGAGGCGGAGGTTGCAGTGAGCTGAAATAGTGCCACTGTACTCCAGACTGGGCCACAGAGCGAGACTCTGTCTAAAACAAAATAAAACAAAAAACAAAAGAAAAAATAACATTTTGTATAACGGCAAGCCAGTTACCTTACCTGTTTGCTCCGCACTGAATCCCACCAGCAGGCTCCAGCCAACTTTATGTCCCTGGACCCATCTTGATCTAGCATAGGGATATTTAACAGCTCTAAGATTCTTATCTGTGGCCGGGCGCGGTGGCTCACGCCTGTAATCCCAGCACTTTGGGAGGACGAGGCGGGTGGATCACGAGGTCAGGAGATCAAGAACATCCTGGCTAACACGGTGAAACCCCGTCTCTACTAAAAATACAAAAAATTAGCCGGGCGTGGTGGCGGGCGCCTGTAGTCCCAGCTACTCGGGAGGCTGAGGCAGGAGAAAGACCTGAACCAGGGAGGTGGAGGTTGCAGTGAGCTGAGATTGCGCCACTGCCCTCCAGCCTGGGCGACAGAGCGAGACTCCATCTCAAAAAAAAAAAAGATTCTTATCTACAACCCAGTATTACACTATCGCTCTTCTGATAACTAGGTTTTCACCTCATGTGGTGAGATGGCCTTACCGGTGGGTCTTTAACCTGGATTTCTTCCATGATTCTAGTTTCCGAGTACCAAGTCTCACAACTTACCTTGTAATAAGAGCAGTAACAATAAAAATAAAACACATTTTGAGCAACAGTAGTAACCCATCTTTGAGTAATAATAACACGTTATTAACTAATAATAATAGTGATTGCATTTGTTGAGCACTTGCTACGTGCCAGGCAGCTTTCTAAGTGCCTCACATAAATTAATTCATTTAATATGTGCACCACGGGACCCTCCTTGCAGCCTTCCTTCCAGGTGTATACTAACAGGGAACCTTTGCCCAGGAGAGGAAGCCTCACTATGCACGCTGAGGGTCTATGTTCGTTTATTTTCAAGTGTTGTCTACATTAATTTTTTTGCTGACTTCAGGACTCTCGATATTCCATTTTGTACACTCCAACTCCACCCCTGCTGCTGCCTGCCCTGACTATAACTTCAAAACAGACAGAACGTCAGCAACCAAACCCTGCAGCTGGGTGGGCTTTCCAGGAAATCCTTTCCCTCTTAGGGGAGTGGGAGACTAGGAGGCAGTTGTGATGCCAGGAGTCCCTGTCCTCAGCTGCCCTGTTCTGCTGACCACCCTGGCAAATCCTGAAACATGTCTCTCTATTGCATAATGTCAGGATCAAACATAACATCTGTGCCAAACAACACCATGTCTATAGGGAACTTGATCAAACTAATTGGATTTACAGTAATTCCACATGGCAAGAAGCAATAAACAAGAGCTATTGCATTTACTTGAAAAATGTTTAAAATCATCTTTAAAGGGCCTTCTTTCAAAACAGGTAATAAATACTCCCCTGAAGCCCAAAGTATAGCAATCAGCATATGTGAATAGTCAAAAGAATATAAAACAAAGATACATTTAATGAAGAAGTACACAGTTCTTTCCAGGCCATGCTAAAGAAGTGAGGTAAGGTGGAAACAGGATGGACTAGAAGTAAGGCAGACGTAGGCTGTAATCTTGCTCTGCCACATTTCAGCCGTATGAAGTGGGAAATTTAACTTAAATTCTGAATCTCTTTCTTCATCTGTTAAATAGGACAGCCGCATCACTTCTCACCTTAAAATATTGTAGTTGGGTTTCAAAACACTGCATTTCAAGTGTCTAGCGCTGAGTGCAGCAAACGACACACACTCAGTCATGGTGAGGATGGTAGTGATGGTGATGATGATTCCAGTGATGGTGGTGACCATAGACCATAGCAAAGTGCTACTGGAATCCCTGGTAGAGAAGACAGGGTGAGCACTTAGTAAGTGCTGAATGAACCTTCAAAAGGAAAGAATGGAGAAAGGAAAAGGAAGGAGGTAGAATACTAAAAGAGCTAAGACAGGATAATGTGTAAGAGGTCTAAGAAACTATGACACCCTCCAAAAGCTTACAGCCTTGTGGCCCCTGACAGCATGGAAATTTTCAGTAAGCTTCACGAGGGGGATTTTTCTTTTCTGAGTCGTCATTACAGACCATAGTCAATATCAGCTTGGGTCACACTGATGACCCTTAACCCAGCTAAGCCCAATCTTTGAATTGTTTTTAAAAACACTGATCCTCAGGGAATTTTGCAATGATTTAAATTAAAACTAGAATTATGTACTACCCTAGAAATTCAAGTCATGATTGAGTTGATTCACAGGCTGATAGTCTAGGAGAAAAAAATGAAAGAGTAAAGAATCAGACCATTTGTAAGTGCCTAGAAAGATGTTTACTTAAGAACAGCAAAACCAGGATGAGCGTATTTACAAGGTGAGGCATAAAAGCTTAGGTATATTCTATCTTGACATTTTTGAGGCCGAAACTCCAAATGCCATCCAGTCCTAACCACAGAAGACAATCGTCCTGGGAATTTTGAAAAGACAAGTTGAGCAATATGTTGGAACAAATGATGGTTTTCGGCCTCCCACAACACCAAATCATGGAAGGATTTCAGAAGTTGTCTGTATAAATAAAATGTGAATATCAAAGTTCATATTTCCCTTTCTGCAAGTAATGTTTACCTTTGTTTATGTGAAAAATTGGAAATCAAAATGAGTTAAGATTAGCTATTTTTCCATAGTAATGTGTCTGATTTTCACTGTCAATGACAGAGAAAGAAAGCGAAGTTCAAAATATGTTCATTATTTCATTAAAATCAACTATTCAGTCCCCTTCTCATTTTTCTTACCTAAAGCAATTTGACCCTCTTGTTCATAATCCAGATCTGTTTAACCTTCAGCTCACGTATCTCCCATATCCTTGAGTGCTCTAACCTTCAATTCCAAACCAGATCGAAAAATCTTAGTTCAGATTTTTCATCTATTTTAAGTTTATATGAAACAACAATGTGACTTAACTTCAAATAAATGTCAGTATCATCTTAGACTGAATTAAGAGAAGTATAGGCCGAGTGTGGTGGCTCATGCCTGTAATCCCAGCACTTTGGCAGGCCAAGGCAGATGGATTGTTTGAGCCAAGGAATTTGAGACCAGCCTGTGCAACATGGCAAAACCCTGTCTTTACAAAATATACAAAAATTAGCTGGGTGCAGTGGTGTGTGCCTGTAGTCCTAGCTACAGGAGGCTGAGGTGAAAGGATCGCCTGTGCCTGGGAGGTTAGGGCTACAGTGAGCCATGATGGGGCCACTAAAATTTAGCCTGGACAACAGAGGGAATCCCAAGAAAGAAGAAAAAGAAGACGACGAAGACAAAAATGAAGAGGAGGAGGAGGAGAGGAAGAAGGAGAGTAGTCAAAAGAGAAAGGTGCTGCCTACTTTTTTTTTTTTTTTTTTTTGAGACAGAGTCTCATCTGTCACCCAGGCTGGAGTGCAGGGGTGCAATCTTGGCTCATGGCAACCTCCACCTCCCAAGTTCAAGCAATTCTCCTGCCTCAGCCTCTCAAGTAGCTGGGACTGCAGGCGCCTGCCACCACACCCGGCTAATTTTTGTATTTTTTTAGTAGAGACCGAGTTTCACCATGTTGCCCAGGGTGATCTCAAACTCCTAAGCTCAGGCAATCCATCCTCCTTGGCCTCCCAAAGTGCTAGGATTACAGGCATGAGCCACCGCGCCTGGCCCCACTTTACTTTTACAAAAAAAAAAAAAGCCACAAATCTAAAATACTACATATTTATGCCTCGTAAAAATTTTAGGCATTCAGTATAAGTTGCCTATTTCTTCTACTCCTGAGTTCAGAAGCAGTTGAAAAATAAAACACAGATCAATAGACAGACAAGAGTTTAAACTGTCAGCTTTATTATTGATAAACCAATTGGAGAAAATGACATTAGATCTGTGAACCAAAGAGCCTATTAATACTCTGTGACTGCCAACTCTCTCCTGTATCCAAATACACATCCAAAGCCTCCCTCTGCACCCAAAGGAAAGTTTGGAGCTGTCTCTAGGGAGGAAAATGGGAAGTTTACAGTTCTTTGATAGAGTTGTTCTACCCCGTTAGCACCCCATCACCACCTAGCAATTAGGTAATTGATTTCTCTGCTGGAAGGAGTGTGTGAGGAGTGAGACTACAGGCCAAGAGTTGTATTTCAATGGAGGTCCTTCAACACAAAAACATGAGACCAGGGAAAGGACTTTCCCTCCCAACAGTGCTCAATTCTTTTTTTTTTTTTTTTTTTTTGAGACGGAGTCTCGCTCTGTCGCCCAGGCTGGAGTGCAGTGGCACGGTCTCTGCTCACTGCAACCTCCACCTCCTGGGTTCACGCCATTCTCCTGCCTCAGCCTCCCGAGTAGCTGGGACTACAAGCGCCCGCCACCACTCCCGGCTAATTTTTTGTATTTTTAGTAGAGACGGGTTTCACTGTATTAGTCAGGATGGTCTCAATCTCCTAACCTTGTGATCCGCCCACCTCAGCCTCCCAAAGTGCTGGGATTACAGGCGTGAGCCACCACACCCGGCCAACAGTGCTCAATTCTATGTCCCCTATGCCATCAGATAAAATTGGAGCATGTTAACAGCATGACCAGGACAGGGAGCTTTGAAGCCCTCTATCAAGAAAAATGGGTGCAAGGACAAGACTACGTGGACCTAACAGCTTCCTTCCAACAGTCAAATAGGTAGTCCATTTGGTCTATATGGCCCTGTAGTGGAGACATATAACCTGTGTCCTCCCCTACATTTCCTGCATTCTGTTCAGTTAGGCAAAGCCACCTGACTAGTCCTGGACAACAAAATGTGAGCAGAAGTGACATGTGTCACCTCCAGGCTAAGCCAATGAAGGTCCACTGCTTAGTTCCAGTCTCTCCTCCCCTCCCTCTGCAGTAAGTGGGGAGGTCCCACATTCCAGATGGTACAGCTATGCAAGTCAGGACCTCCACCAACCTAGGTCCCGAGTGAACAGAGAGAAGTTTAAGAGAGCAAAGTCAAGGCCATGGAGAACAATAAGAAAAGAAAGCTCTTGGCTGGGCGCGGTGGCTCACGCCTGTAATCCCAGCACTTTGGGAGGCCGAGGCGGGCAGCTCACAAGGTCAGGAGATCGAGACCATCCTGGCTAACACGGTGAAAACCCATCTCTACTAAAAATACAAAAAAATTAGCCGGGCGTGGTGGTGGGGACCTGTAATCCCAGCTACTCAGGAGGCTGAGGCAGGAGAATGGCATGAACCCGGGAGGCAGAGCTTGCAATGAGCTGAGATCACGCCACTGCACTCCAGCTTGGGTGACACAGTGAGACTCCGTCTCAAAAAAAAAAGAAAAGAAAGAAAGCTCTTGCCAAAGTGTAGAATGAATTCTGAAACCAGAAACATTTTCCACCCCCAAAACAGGAGGCCCATAAAGTATTTGCTCGGCAAGATTTCTGAGTTGCTGCAGGCCTGAATGCTGGGCCCCTCTCATTCCTCACCACTGTGGAAGTGTTTCCTCACATTGTCTTGATCCTGTTCTACCACTGCACACTGCGGGTGAGGGATGCATTTTACCTGTCTTCTTAGTTTACTTGTCCCTGAAACAGGACTGGCCATGTACAGACCTGACATAGAGACTATTGTGAGATCACTCAGAGATCCTGAAATTGAAGCTCAAAGCCATGATTTGATGTGACTGTAAGTCGTCTCCCTTGCAAAGTGAGTCCTACATTTGGAAACAGGAGAGCAACGTTGTGTTGGCACCAGAGAGAGGACTACGGCAGTGACAATGCTTACCAAACATTGTGGTTAGACAAGGCCATGTAACTAGCTCTGACCTGTGAGCTGTGGGCAGAAGTGGCCCCAGTTATCTTCTTCTGCGACCAACACAGGAGACTGAGGAAACCTTGTGCTGAGATGGCAGAACCGCAGGCGGAAACATTCTACATAATTGTGTCACAGCATGCAGCGCAAAGTTCCTGGAGAGTTACGTAGACCTACAGACTTTGCATGAAAAATCAATTACTATTAAGTTAGAATGCTAAGATTTGAAGTTGCTTCTTACGGCAGCATACTCCAGTCTATCCTATCTTATCTAAACCTCAAGAAGCAAAATTTTGAAGCTCTTCAGAGCTCAGTTTCAATCTCATTTTTCTTCTCACTGTGGGCTTCTCTTAGGCAATTGTACATCTGTCCTTCTTCAGTCTCCATCAAGCCATGTGTTTCCTACCCCAATGCCTTTGCATCTGCTATTCTGTCCCAAAGTCCACTTCTCCTCACCTACCTGGGTACACTTCTAGACTACCTTTCCCAGACTCCCTTGCAGTTACTGTGGCCAAAGAATGTACAATTCCAGGCAGTGTGATGTGAACAGAAGTAATGTACACCACTCCCAAGCCTGCCCATAAGAACACCCTCTACATTCTCCCCCTTGCTCTTTCCCCTTTCCTATTGGCTGCAATGGAGATGACCACCAATGCAGCACTGTTGGACGTGTGCAGAAGATGGCAGATCTTCTGTCAGAATGGATCCCAGAACGTGGTCCCAGACTGTGTGAAGAAAAGTCACCCCATCTTTCTGTCTTTTTCCAGTATAGGTACCTGAGCAAAAAATACACTTTCATTGTGTTTAACCCAGGATATATGTGGGGGCCTACTATTATAACAGCACGATTTTAACCAAAACTTACACTTGCAGCACTGATCAACCATACCACCACCACCATGCACACACACACACACACACCCTTGCACTCTGCACTGCTCACACCCACTCAGTATTCTAGGTCTGTGCATTAAGATGCATCCCTGACTCTTCTCATCCAGTCTAATTTAAGTTGCTCTGTCATTCTTTCTCTTTCCCTACTCTTTCTTGTCATTTTACTTATCACAATGCATAATTACATATTAACCAGTGCGTTACTGATTCAGAGTTTGTGTCCAAACATTAATTTTTGTGTTATTTATATAAAGGTTGTGCCCAAAATCAGAACCTTTGCCTGCCACAATAACATACATAGAGGCTATGCAGTGCTTAGCACACAGTAGTCGCTTAACAAATTTTAAAATGTACAGGATGAATATATGAGAAGCCGCCATTAAGAGGATACATGTTTTCATCATAAGACCACAATGCCAGACCAAAAATCTTAGAGAACTGAAATACACGCACTTGGGATTTTTTTTTTAACCTTTATTCATTCAGAATGCAATTCTGGGCCACTCTACAACCAAGAGAAAACCCTAAACTTTTAAGTAGTGTTAACGGACTACATAATATAATAGTATTGCTCCTATATGTACAAGCAAGAAGTCAATTTTTATTCTTTTCATAAAACCTCTTTGTAAACATGTACCTTTTCTTCCCATCAAAAATGCATTAACAAGATCATGCTTATAGTTAGTCAGCACAAGAAAAAAACGACAATTTATACTGAACTATTTAAGTCTTGCAGTAGAGTGCTCACAACTCCGAGCTGTATCTGTTAACCTTTTCAATAGCATTCATTATGTGACATTGTCACCAATTACAGTAAAAGAACTTCACTGATTTTTGAAAGCTAGAATTACTCAAAAAGTTCTGCATTGTAAATAATACCAGGAATATTGCATTTAAGCCTAGGATGGCAAAATTATTTAAATCTGTTCTATACTTTTTTGTGTAATATAGTAGGAAAATGAATACTATATAAGAGAATGAAATATATCAAGTTCTTATATTTTTACCTAAGAGGCTATTTATTTTAAGGAATGTTGATTAATATTTAAATGATTAAAAAATAAATCAATGTTAAGTATTAACTGCACAAAATCTAAAAAAAAGACCACATTACATCATACTACATTATATAGATAGATTTAAGCAGCTAACTAGAAGCCTTTTTAAAAATTTAAAGTTTCTGACATCATTTTCCACCATTCCATCAATTCTTCCTTCTCCTCTTCTTTCCTTTCAGAAAATGACTCCAGTTCAAAATCAACCTAAAAGAGAAAATCAAGAGCATATTATTATCAAACTGCATGTGTTTTTTTAAATTGAAATAAAAAAATAAGAGCAGTTTCAGTATACACTCAATCCAGCCACCTGAATTAAAGTAAATCCTGAAATAAAAATCTCTTGTGATAAACAAAAGATATTTTCAGGGGAAAAAAATTGAAAAGCAAAATTCAAAAGACTTATGTTTGAAATGTCCTTTGATTTAATAGCTTTGAAGACAAATATAAGTCAACAAAATTCCTGCCCCAGTCTCTTCTCCTCATAAAAAGATGTAACTGGCCAGGCACAGTGGCTCATGTCTGTAATCCCAGCACTTTGGGAGGTCGAGGTGGGCAGATCACAAGGTCAGGAATTCAAGGCCCGCCTGACCAACATGGTGAAACCACATCTCTGCTAAAAATACAAAAATTAGCTGGGCACGGTGGCGCACGCTGTAATCCCAGCTACTCAGAAGGCTGAGGCAGGAGAATCTCTTGAACCCGGGAGGCAGAGCTTGCAGTGAGCCAAGATCGTGCCACTGCACTCCAGCCTGGGCGCCAGAGCAAGACTCTGTCTCAAAAAAGAAAAGAAAAAAGAGGATGTAACTTATAGTTAATTTTCTGCCTTTGGTTATTTAGTGAGCACCTCCTGTCAGCCTTGAATCTTCTCCTAATGTGGGAGGGAATGTGGAAGAATACAGTTCAGCATGCTGGTATCCCAAACCACAAGGTTCTGCTATCCAGAATCTTGAATTTGTTAAAGAAACTGACAAAAGCATGTATGTGTCCAAGCCACTCTCTTTGTGAATGGGAGTCTTCATCAGGTCTAGGGAGAAGCCACACACTCCTCATAAAAGGCTATTCAAAGTAGGCAGCCCCCAACCCCAATCCCCTCAGGCCCCATCCCAGATGGAACTAAGAGTTTCTTGATTTGGCCACTTAAACGCCTGATTATTTTGGATCGTGATTACACTGACTACATCCTTGCACTAACACATGCCAGAAAGACAAAGGATCAAAATAGTTGAACCTTTACAACTTGTTCCCAGGGTCATTTTTTCCAGGTTTCAGTTACCCAAATATACCTCTTGATTTTAATACATATACAGCCCAATGTAGACATACATGCACACAATCAAAACCATACACCATTTAAAAACTCAAGATATTTTGTTTGCATAAATCAAGCATTTATACTCCAAGTTTTGGGTACATAAACAAAAATAATAATAAATTCTTTTCAAGTAAGCTTTTTAGACTTTCAAGAAATCCTACAGGTATTCCCATGGTCCCAGGCATATAAAACAAAGGTAGTAGTAAAATTCTGCTCTAAGAGAAGTTTTGGTCTTATCACCATCACCTTCCTAACAAGCAAATGAGATCTACTTAAATAAGATATGGTTTTTGATAGTACTTAGCACAGACAGCCTTGCACATAAAATATGCTAAGTAAGTGTTTGGTTACCACTTAAATTTTCTTTTATGCATCATTTTTTTTCAAATACTTACTGAGAAAGGCACGCACTAGGTGCTAAAAACAAAAAGGCAAATGAAACATAATCCCATTGAGATGGAAATCAAGGTTAGCAAATAAAAATTTAATTTTTTAAAGTTTTATTTCATTTTCTTGTAAATTTCTTCAAAAACTGAGAAATGGTAATGGAGCTTCATATTAACTTTGCTAAGCCTCAGTTTTCTCATCTGTTAAGTTGAGATAACAATGTTGCCTACCTCATAGGGCTAGTATGAAGATTAAATATAAATCACTTCAGTATGCCTGACAATGATAAACGCTTAATTATTATTATAGCGTTTGGCTATTATGATTACTTACCCCAGCAGCAGGGCTGTAAGGAACTGCCACTTTCTTTGTTACTGCCAGATAGCCTGGAGCCGAGGCTGTAAGTTTATAGTTTCCAGGTATAAGCAATCTCCAGTAATCACCATCCTTTGCTGTAGGAAAGCAGATTATCAAATCACAAAGCACATGAAATATGCAGAATTATACAATGCATAATTACGCCATCTAAGGAATACCCAGTCTAGCTCAGTTCAACTTTTTTGATTCTCGATTTTTAAAGTAAATATATAGGGAATTTAATGAAATTTTATTGAATAGGGTGTGAAACTCTCTTTACAGGCTTCATTTCTTATAGCTACTTTATAGATATCAATGTTAAATTGTCTAATAAACCTCGTACGATCATAGACCTAATCACATCAGGAGCAACACAGGTAAAAAGACAGATGAATTCCCCAAGCAGCAGGGTCAGAACATACAGCCATCATGTTTTGATTCTTGCCAGGTGAAGACCTGATGGTCAGAGAATCTTCACAGAGTGTGGGCCAAAGTTAGCCCCTGTAGGATCTCTGAGGCCCTAGTTAGAAATTTAGATTTCTAAAGACTTAGAATACACTGGGCACCCTAGTCCATTCAATCTCCCATTTACCTAAGTCAGTGATTTTCAAACTTGGGTGCAAACCTGGGAACTTGGTAAAATGAAAAATCTGATTCCAGCTCCCAGGTTCTGCATTCCTGACCAGCCCCAGGGCAATGCTAAGGTTGCGAGCAGAGGCCACACTTTGAAGAGCAAGGTTTTCGTAGACACTTCACACCTTCTCCTTTTTCCTAACACCCCTACACAACCTGTTCATCCTCCCAGTTGTTACTTTACATCTTATTTCATTGCAAAAATAGGTACAGTCAAAAAAATTAAGCCCCCATCACCATATCATCAAATCTACCTCTAAATCCACATCTGCTTGCAGCTAGTGCCTCAATTGTCTTTTTGCTTTATAGCAAAATTTCTGGAAAGGTTTGTTCATGTTCTCAATCTCAGAATGGTTCTTCTCTTATTCTCTCTTGGACCTAGTCCAATCAGGATCCCACCATTCACTCCATTGAACAGATTTTGTCAAGATCCTCTGAACTGCTAAATCCAAGGATTCATTCACAAGGTTCATCTTAATTAACGCTTTTTCACTCCCTTCTTCTTGAAGCACTTCAAAGCCTCCAGGACAACACACTTCATTTTCTACCTTCAGTACAACACACTTCATTTTCTACCGTCAGTTCTATTGCTGGTTCCTTCTTATTATCACCTTGCCCTTGAAAAGCTGGAGTATTCTAGAGCCCCTCCTCCGATTTAATTTCTTCCCACCTGTTTATTCCCTAGGTTAGATTTTCCTAAACATTTCACATCATGGAATGTAGAGAAAATAAAATATTTGTATGACACATTAGGGCTAACAGGTTTCTTGTGGCAGGGATACTAACGCTGGGTTTCACCCTCTCAGCTAAGGGCTAAGGGGCTACATGGGGTAACATCTTGGCACAGATTCTGGCATACTGGCTGGCACCTGGTGGGCTGTTGATACATGAAGAATGAATGGAGTTTTAGAGGACAAATGTTAAAGATTTTTTTTAAATCCAAGCTATAAATGTGAAAGTTAAGAAAGAGTTGATGGTACAGAGTGGTTTGGGACATAAGTTAAAGGTTAATTGTCACAAAGTCTAAAAAAAATTGTAAAGAGTTTATAGCTAAAAAGAAAAAGTTGTCATTATTGAAAAGATCCCAACAAATGACAAACTAAAATGACCTGGATCAATGTTTATTCATGGGAGTAGGTAGACTTGCCAGAAAAATGCATCATTTTCCTCAAACTGGGGAAATGGAAATGGAGCTCAAAACCTGGAAGTCACTAACATCGCACCTCAATCCTATAAATTCTTGTTTAACCTTGAATCCCTGCGGATTTATTATACGGATTAAATGAAAAACTGTGTGAGAATTTGTAGACACACAACCCGCAGCAGTTTTCTTCCTTCCTCCTCTTTCCGCTCCCTCCTTCGGTCTTCCCATTCGCAGCTCGTTAGCACTTCTTAACAGAGACTAGAAAGTCACTGGTATTTTAACTCCAGCAGCTCCTTTTCCTTTGCCTGAAGAACCGCGAAGAATCGGCAGCCTGTGGCACCACCTCCCAGCTCTGGGGCGATAGCTGAGGAAAGAGCGCCATCTGCTGCACCCGGATTTCTAATGCAGCAGCCGCCCTGGGCTCCACTCACTCCGCCTGACCTGAGCCCACAAAGGAAACTTCACCAGATCAAAGCTGAGAAACGCTGTAGAGATACGAGCTATTTGTTTTGCTTAGAAGAACATAAGACTTATAATTATGATAATTAGTAATTATGCTCTTGTACATAACGTAGAGCCTCCAATTGTGGCAAAGACCCACCGGATGTAACATCGTGGTCTATTCCTTCCACGGAGATGGTGGCATTCGCAATTGGGTTACCTTGAAGGTCTCGGACAAATCCTTTAACTCCTCGGTGTATCTGTGAAGGTCAAAAATAACCAAAAAATTAATATGACCTATAAATTTATAGAAATGGCCTTAAATATGTTTCATATCAAGCATCTCCTTATTTTCCAGCAAATACCGTAGACCCCCATTGTTTAAGAATCAAGACATGCACAAAAGGCCACTGAATTTTTTGTGCATTTTATTCTGCTTTTCCCTAAATAGATAAATGAAAATTAATGTCTTGTTTGCTTCCCAAAAAAAAGACTTTAGTACTTTCCAAATCATTTTAAAAAGTGTCATATTAAGGGAGGAGACCACTCCTCATATTGTCTTATGCCCAATTTCTGCCTCCAAAGAAGGAAAAACTAAAAGGCAGAAATGAAATCCACAAGCAGGCAGCCCGGCGCCACACCCTGGGCCTGGGAGTTAAAGATGGACTCCTGACCTAATCGGTTATGTTATCTATAGATTACAGACAGTGTATAGAAAAGCACTGTGAAAATCCCTGTCCTCTTCTGTTCCGTTCTAATTACTGGTGCATGCAGCCCCCAGTCACGTACCCCCTGCTTGCTCAATTGATCACGACCCTCTCATGCGGTCCCCCTTAGAGTTGTAAGCCCTTAAGAAGGACAGGAATTGCTCCCTCAGGGAGCTGGGTTTTCGAGACATGAGTCTTGACGATGCTCCCGGCCGAATAATAAAGCCCTTCCTTCTTTAACTCGGTGTCTGAGGGGTTTTGTCTGCAGCTCGTCCTGCTCCAATATGTGTAAAGTTCTAGTCTTAGTGCATTTCATAACTTACTCTCTTTCAATTTTGGTCACCTATGTATTCATTATATGGCTACTGTCAATTAACAAGGATATCATAATAAAAGCCCGTTAATATTAGCTCATTCTGGATAAAAAGATATATACTGTGACTGCTTTTGCATTAAATCTATTAACATTATTTTGGCTGAAAATAGAGTAGTGAGCCTCATAACAGAAAATAGAATGTTGATTTAGAAAGAAGATGGGAGAGCTGCCATTGAAAATAATCCCCCTAAATTAAGTTGTAGTCATCAACTGGCTATTATTTAATACACTGCAAACTACAAAAACTGCTTTTCTCTTTATTTTGGAAAGACAATTCATCTAAGTCAATATGTGTTTGAAGTGACAGAGTCGCTTCAGGTCTTTAAGAAAGTACTGCATCTAGAATATCAAATCGTAATTCATTAAACTTGATTACTCAACAAAATATGCACCAACCTCCCAAATGCTCAGGTTGTGCCTCACTCAATCGGGCTATAGAAAATAAATTGTCTTTCGCTACTTATGATACTTGACTATTTCCCTACAGAAGACAGATAAGTCTCCTGTAATCCTTTGTCATCAAAGAATAAATTCGGCAGTGGTACACTGTTTTATCAAAAAGATGTGCCTTGTTACCAGCAATATTTTTTGTGTGTGCCATTTTTCTTAAAAAAAAAAAGAAAACTCTCACACCCTATAAAAATAACATGTGATTTTTTAATGTTGCAAATAGGAAACAGTAATAATGATCATTTTATTGGCAACCAGTATAGTAAAGAGAGTAAATATATTTTTAAAAATTGAAGATTTATTCAATTCTAACTTTTCTCCATAACTAATAAGCCAACCAAAATTGAAAAGAGTTTGAAATTTAGCCATTGGAAAACATGAAACATGAAAACTTAACTTTCTGAATTAAAAGATGAAAAATCAGAAAAAGTGTAGAGAAGAAGAAAAGGGCTATATATAGAGACCCAAACTCTAAATTTCTTAAAATGAGGCCCCCTTCAATAAAACTTAGAAAGATGCTAGCTGATAAAAGAGGCTTTACCCAAGTACTTTATTCCTCTTGAGGCACTATAATCCTGAAACTATCAATATTATAAGCCTTAAAGAAAGGTTCTAATTCCCACATCATTGTAAAGTAAGTAAATCAATCACTACAAGAACATATTATTTGCCTGTATTAGGCATAAATATATTAGGTTAATATTCATGGCTTTACTTTTTTCTGCCTCTGCAATCCAAGACTTATATTGCAATATGTGCAATATGCAGTTTAACAAATAGTTAAAGAAGTAAATGTCTGTCTGTGATATGTCAACTTTTCTGTTTGAAAAATTCCAGTGTAGTAATAAATCTCAGTAGAAGTGTATGGGCTGTGTCAACTCCCCATGTATTCAGACTGGAAAATTCAGATTGTATGGCTTTTGCAAAAGAAATCACGAAAGTCCAAATTTCACTCATGCCTGGAGAAGCTGTTTTACTACACTTGCGGTGCCTGCAATGATTGCTCCCCAGATTCCAGGACATCTCAGTTTCAGCGAAGGCTGAAAAAGCCTCCAGAAGATTCTCCATTTTTGCTAGGACTGTTTATAACCCCTAAACCCTCATGTACTTAGTGTCATGCAGATAGCTTGCTGCAAATGAAGATACTTCGGTCCTGCCCTGCAGAGAGTGTGATTTAATGGTAGGAGAGGAAACTCATTTTTAATAAGAACTCTAGGTGATTCTAATGCAGGTGCCCATGAACCATTCTTTTTTTTTTTTTTTTTTTTTTTTTGAGACGGAGTCTCGCTCTGTCGCCCAGGCTGGAGTGTAGTGTGATCTCGGCTCACTGCAAGCTCCGCCTCCCGGGTTCATGCCATTCTCCTGCCTCAGCCTCCGGAGTAGCTGGGACTACAGGCACATGCCACCACGCCCGGCTAATTTTTTGTATTTTTAGTAGAGACAGGGTTTCACCGTGTTAGCCAGGATGGTCTTGATCTCCTGACCTCATGATCTGCCCGCCTCGGCCTCCCAAAGTGCTGGGATTACAGGCATGAGCCACCACGCCTGGCCCATGAACCATTCTTTAAGAAATTTTTTGAGAATTTTGAGAACTAGACTCTTTCAAAGCTACTGAGTGGAAGGGAGGCTCTTCTCCTTAGCAGACTCTCTACTCTAATTAGCTTTACAATTCTAGTCCCTGCAAACATCTCTTTAAAACTCTGCAAGGGATTTCCTCTCAAACAATTACAGAAATAGATCTCCTAATCACCTATTTTCCATGAGTTGTAAACTAGTCCAAGCTTAGATTTTAGGCCCAGGTGTTCAATTACTAATCACCACCATTGTCAAGACAACAATTACAACACAGAACTTCTGGCAGCCCTCACTGATTTTTCATCAGCCTTTGTTTTCCTAAACTGGAATGTTCTATGATGCAAGCTAGATGAGCTGGTTATAAATACCACTCACTGCTTAGACACAGTTTGCATCCTAATGACAATGCCATATCAAGGTAGATCACATGGATCTGTGGACAGAGCAAATTCTTATTCTGCGTGGCATAAAATAGGATTGTATAACTTTAACCTTCTTCTTTTTAGCTTATTTATATATAAATTGATATTACTGTCAGATGAATTGGATGCATGCCCACCTGCTACCATAAGTATGACAGATCTCCTTTTTCCTGATGGTAAGAAGATGTATTTTATTTGTTTTGTATTATTTTTTTCTCAAGAACTAAGAGATGATTTAAACAGCAGCTAAGCATGTTTTTAAATTGTTGATCAGAGTGATGATCTTATTGGCATCAACTTTAGTAAATCTTATAGCCCGGCTCCAAGAAGCCTTTTCCAAACTCCCGTGACTCGGTTAGGTCCCCTTCTGTGTACTGTTATTGCTCCTTGTAGCTAAGCTTTTATTGTTTTTCAGCCAGCTCTCCTCCTCTCTTGTGATTAGGTATTCTTGTTTCTGACAGCACTCGTGTGAAGCCTTCCTGAGGACGGTCACTATCCCCAGTGCCTCACAGAATGCCTGGGATGTGAAACTAGTCAATACATTTTAGTTGAAAAACTATATACATAAAATTAAAAGCACTGTATTAAGGAGTATTAAGACAAATATTATTAAACATTTAAAGATTATTAAATATGTATTAAAATTAAAAGCACTGTATTTGATATGTAAGTGGAGAACACCCCAATCAGTCCCGTCTTACTTCCTCTATGCAAAAACATACTTTTCAGTTAACTTTGCTCTCAGAAGATCCATCCAAATACGGCTCTCCTCAAAGGAGACATTCTGTAGGGGTTCCCACCAAAGTTGTTCTAGAGTCATCGTGGACCACTTATCCTTAGTTTTTGTTGTTGGAAAATACCTTTTTAAGCTAACATGCAGCAGGAATCCATTGATTTAAAAATAATCCAGTGGAATGAGTGCTCTTTAATCACCATCTGACATCAGTGGATCTATTCCATGACAGTCCCTGGTAAGGTATTACAGTATATGGATATTTGACATGTGTAAAAGAATTCCTATGCTGATTTTGCTGCTGCTTCTTTTTTTTTTTTTTTTTTTTTTTTTTTTTTGTAGAGCAGCCTTTATTCAAAGGAGGCCATAGCAAGCTATAGGGACCACTGCAACAGAGCCTTGCAATGGTGGAGAAAGAAACTGGATTCAACTCCTGGTTTTACTTTAAAAAAAGTGTTGATTTTATATGTATATGTTTATATGTACATATACACATATAAATACTTAAATGTTTATTTAACAGCTTTTTTTATGTCAAATTAGTTTAACAGATTGGTCTGGACTATTTGTTGGCACATGAAACTAACATCACTCTACTTGACTTTAGGTGTAAATGGCCACATTCAGAATAAAATTTGAAGACTGGCAAAGAACTGCAGGAATGAACAGAGTCTTAGGTCTTTCCACTGCCACTGCCTCTGGGGCCAGTGTCTACATACTATGCAGGGGGTGGGGTTGGCAGAGGACTGGCCTGAGTAGGTGAAGGATTTTATTCTGGCAGATGGTGAGATCCCCCAAAATTCTATATGGATCACATTGGAATGGCTACATAAATGGCTCTCTGGTAAAGATCCAGGCTTCTGTTCTGAAAGTCAGTACAGCATGGTGATTCTGGAAATAGACAGCCTGGATTCAGATTCTAGCTAAGCAACTTCAGGTGAGCTGTCTAGCCTCTCTGTGTCTCTGATTCCTCATCTTTAATTTAGTGATGATTATAATGATGATGATGATAATTTCCCTCATAAGGTTGTTGTGTGGATTAAATGAACTAATTATTACATAAAAGGCATTTAGTATAATGCCTGGGAAATAGTAAATGACAAACATAAGTCATTATTATTATTATTACCTGTGATGCAGTTGAGTCTAGGGTGAGAAAGATGAGGCCTGTACAGCTCAAAACTTAAAGAGACACTCACTCTCAAGTGCTAATCCTGTACTTGCATGCCCCTAAGATTAAAATCCTCCTTAAATTTTCCATTCTAGGTGCCTCACTTGCCTTACTTTTGTTCTGGCTCTGCCTGGGATGCCTCACGGTGATCAGGGTGGGAGAGAGTCCTAGGATTGCCCTTGCTTAGAATAATACAAACAGAAACGAGAGTCTACGTCTTTTCTGTATACTCTCCAGTTTAGTCAGTTCTTGGTGAATAGTCATGAGCCACAAAACCTATGACAAATAAAAGCCTAATTGAAACACTGCCGACACCTGCCTTCCAAATATGGCATCCTCATTCTGCACCAGACGGATTCTCCTGGACTCCTCTTACAAGACCATTGTATGCCAGGTTTGAATGCTTGTAAACCTTGCATTTTTATGCTGGGGACTGTGTTTACCTGCTCAAGGTAGCTAATGAGGGAGTTTTTGTTATCCTCCCAGTAGGTCTTCAGAGTCTCTTCAGGTGGGAACTTCTCACAGCTAAGCTCCACGGTGATCTCAAAACAGTTGCTGCTAAGGTAATTGAAGTCTTGCATCCCTGCCAAAACACCAAATGGAAAGTCAAAATATGCACAAGGAGCCTAAAACTCTACACAGGCTAGTCTTCTGAATCAAGAACCAAGTAAAAGGTACACAAACCAGGGCATTTGGGAAGCCTGTGGGAAAACTTAAGGGAAATCATCTGCTGTAAGGGATTGAACAACATAGGTTGGGGGTTGTTATACCTTAAAAGCACAAACTCTCAGGTTCCTAAGCAAAAGCATTTGCTGCTGCAGAGTGCTAATGCAGACATTACCCACCTTCCACATTGCTGGAGTGGGCTTCGGAGAAGACAACAGGGTAAAAGACTTCATCCCCACTGATCTATTAAAGAAATGCACATCCCTCTAAGTCTACCTTTCTACTGGAGAAGAACTTGGAGCTTCATGTGACATGATCTGACATACTATATTGTTCCTTAAGCCCAATCAATATCATAGTGTATTCCTGAGGGATTGGGAGTCTTGGCAATATACTATTGTCAATC